>NW_006800353.1:422256-468697 GCF_000485575.1 Poecilia formosa
CTGCCTTATTTACCTTCCTTGTGGCTCGTATTTAGTCAGGGTTCTGAATTTGGGGTGGAACCCTCCATACATAGTTAGTAGTTTCTGAGTGTCTTAACATCCGTGGTATTTATCTCCTCCTTTGGCCAGCTAATTATTCTTGCAGGGTATTCTTGCTTGGACCTCCGTCCGTGGAGCGCCGGCTCCTTCGTCCAAAGAGGCGCAGGCGATTCTTCTTTGTGGCTGTGTCCTTGGCGCGCCACCTGTAGCTCTGTATGTTTTTATTCTTGCTGCCGCCATTCGGATCACAGCCACCGGAGGGCATCTGCCTGCGCCTGCTTACCAGCAAGTTTCTGGAGGTCCATATGGCGTCTTTGTTGGTGGCAAGGGTGAGCCACATCTCCGCAAAGTCTTTTCTTTGCAAACTTTCTTCCTTTCTGATAACATTTTAAAACTTAGAAATCTGACTTCCCTGGGCCCCGTCAGAGAACTTGGGAACAGGAAACTTAACAAGGCAATTAATATCAGATCTGAACCTGTCCGAACAATGTCAGATGATACATAGGGTATTCAGAAAGGAACATTTTAAGGCTGCTTTTAAAGCGGGTGTTTCTGCTTTTTAACATAATTCCTTTAACTCAAAAGAGTTGCAGCCAATTCTTATAAGTTTAAAATAAATAGTGTTATTTTTCCTCATTTCTACCTTTGCAATGATTCTGCTTTACATCTCTTTCTGTAAATATCTCTGTCTTTGTTCTGCAGCCTATACTCATTATCACAAAACGAACAAAAAAAAAAGAACAGTTAGTTATAACTACAAAATTTCAGGAGAAATTTAAACGGGGCCTGCCAAAGTGTGCCCGTCGGTTGGAACCCAGCGTTCTGATACTAAAAATTAGCCTCAATGCTAAAGTAAGCTACAATGTAGTCAATAGCATGTGGAGAGTTACAAGCATGTTGAGTAAAATGGATTTAGTATGTTAAAATTAGTGTACTTGTTTAAATTAGCCAAAATGGTAATGTTAGCCTAAATGCAGCCAATAGCATGTGGGCTGTAACTAGCATGTTGTCATACATTGACTTCCTCCATTCAGTGTGCTAAACATGGTTAATAAATAAACAAAATAGCTAAAAAGCTTATTTTAGGAAAAAGGCTACTGTTAATGTGGGCAGTAGTTAAATTAGCAATGTTTGTGATAATGTTTGTGCACTGCTTTCTGATTTTTACTTTTGCAAAAGTAAAAATAGTTTTCTTCTTGGCACTTGGTTACCAGAAAAAGAGATCATCTCTTAGCAACAGATTAACAACAAATATTATTATTGTTCAAAAAACATAAGATTTCTTCTGCTGTTTTGAAATACTACTTATCACGACTTAACAAGAATTGTCCAGTTGGTGAATTTTGCAGAAAAGTAAATTTTTTTGTCATTAGTGGTAAATATATTATAAAACACATTCAACACAAAAGTAAAAATCTCGAATTAGACTTCGTGGCAGTTCGTTACCAGAGAAAACACCAAATTAATAATAAGTAATATTGCTTATAAAACATAAGCTCTTTCAAAAATACTGCTTATCTGCTTAAGACACAAGAAATTATAGTTGGTAAATTTTGCAAAAATGAAAATCAGATGTTTACTTTGTGGCACTTGGTTACCAGTAAACACACTTATCTCTTAGCAACAGATTAGCAACCAAAATTCTTATTGTTCAAAAAATATAATATTTCTAATGCTCTTTTGAAATACCACTTATTTTATACTTGTTAAGAATTGTGTAGTTGGTGAATTTTGCAGAAAAGTTAATTCTTGTTGTAATTAGTGGTAAATATATTATAAAACACACATTCAACACAAAAGTAAAAATCTTGATTTATACTTCGTGACAGTTCGTTACCAGAAATAAAACCTGCTTATCTCTTAAAACCAAATGAATAACAAGTTATATAGTTTATGAAACATAAGCCCTTTCGAAATAATGCTTACCTGATTAGATACAAGAAATTTACCGTTGGTACATTTTGCAAAAATAAAACTCTGAAGTTTACTTTGTGGCACTTGGTTACCAGTAAACACACTCATCTCTTAGCAACTGATTAGCAACAAAAATTCTTAGTCAAAAAACATAAGATTTCTTCTGCTCTTTTGAAATACCACTTATTTCACACTAACAAGAATTGTTCAGTTGGTGAATTTTGCAGAAAAGTTAATTTTTTTGTCATTAGTGGTAAATATATTAAAAACATTCAACACAAAAGTAAAAATCTCGATTTATACTTTGTGGCAGTTCGTTACCAGAAAAAAACCCGCTTATCTCTTAACACCAAATTAATAACAAGTTATATAGTTTATAAAACATAAGCTCTTTCGAAATAATGCTTACCTGATTAGATACAAGAAATTTACCGTTGGCAAATTTTGCAAAAGTAAAAATTAGATGTTCACTTTGTGGCACTTGGTTACCAGTAAACACACTCATTTCTTAGCAACAGATTAGCAACAAAAATTGTTATTGTTCAAAAACATAAAATTTGTTCTGCTCTTTTGAAATACTACTTATCTTACACTATTTAACAAGAATTGTGCAGCTGGTGAATTTTGCATCTGATTTATACTTCGTGACAGTTCGTTACCAGTAGAAAACGCTAATCTCTTAACACCAAATTAATTATTCTGGGGTTTTTTTAGGTGTAGATTAATAGGTGCCTTACATGCATTGCATAGAAGCATTGAAAAACAGTGTAAACATTGGTGTTTATGCTATGACAAAGATGGACTTTGTTTATTACAGGTTACTTCTGAAAGTGCTTGATTTCACTCGATTTTATTTTGGGGTATCTGAGTAATAAATACTGTACTCAAAAGCACCCCAGTTTTTTCAATTAAAAAATAAATAAGTAAAATGATAAGATTATTTTGATTCCCTAATAAAATATCAGGCTGCAGTGATTTGATCTACCAATTAAACTATAATAGTAACCAACAGGTGAAACATGACAAACTATGGCTCAGTTCAAAGGGTGTAAATAACAGTATTTTGTTGACTACTCCATTGCAGTGATGGAGAAAGACTTTATAACTGCTGATTACATCAATAGGCAGGACAAATTCAGGGTATTAGGGATAATCCCTACTCAGTTACACTTGGTGGATAACTGAACACTGCTCCCTGACATAGTGGATCAACTTAAGAGAAGCAGTTTCCTGGATTTGGACAAGGTTGCTTTTCTGTTCTCTGCTGCTTTTTCCTCTTTAGAGAGGCCAGCGACATACCTTGTGGGTATTTACATAACTATTTATTTGAGATTCGATTAGATTCAGAAGACTGCTCATAACATCTAATAGCAGGTAAAAAAAAAATAATGAACTCAATCAAGAGGTGCAGTTTTTAATCATGACTTCACATTAACAGACAAATATCAGATTTTAGCATATTGCCAATTTACAATGCAGATATCATCTATGTTTTTGTGTCTCAGTTAAATATTTATTTAAAACACACATACACATTTTATTTTTCATTTCTCAAAGGAAAAATGGAGATCCAAAGCAACTTACCTTTTAATTAAAAGATTGTTACCCCGTAAATCTAATAAGGCATTTTGCTAACACTGGAAAAAACTACTGATAATACATGGTCAGTTATTTTTTTTTAATTGTTATAGAGACATTTTGGCAGGCTCTTTTTTCATAGTATTGTTTTAATCTAGTTTTTTGACGAGTATTGATCTATGAGAGACATAATCCCTATTGAATGGTCCTGTCATGGTGGGGCGGGCTGTCCAAACTCAGACGTCCCCGCCCAGACTCTAATCCCATTGGTGCATCGGGATGCCACAGCCGTCGGGGAGGCGGTGATTGGTCGGGCTGCGCTTACAGCTGAGCCTGTCCGTTTCACTGTGCTGGAGGACGGAGGGGGGCTAAAGGGGATCATTTCCATGGACCATCTGTCTCGCTGGCTGCCCTCACAACAAAGAAGGACCCAGGATGGTGTTAGTCCATGTTGGATATCTGGTTCTCCCCGTCTTCGGCTCAGTTAGAAATAGAGGTATGACTGTATTTACGTTGTTGCCGTTTTATTTTTATTTTTTTCTCTTATCCTAACCCCCCCCGCCGCTACATTTTCTCGGCGTTTCCTTCCCGTTAGTATCGATAAAAATGATGTAAACAGAGCTGACACCTGCTAGCTGAAAATAAGAAGCGATGGAGAGACAAACATTAGCCGTCCTGCTAGCTGCAGCGCCGCTTCAAATAAAACCCGGCAGGAAACGCTTTAACGCTCCTAGAGCCGAATGAAGGCAGCTGAAAGCGAAAAGAATCGGAGAGGTGTTGTTTTATGGTGGCCCGTAGGCCTGCAAATCGCAGCTGTCAGATTTCCAGGCTCGCTTTTGTTTTATCCTCGGTGCTGTCTTCTTTATCTGCGTGATTTAGTCTCTGTCGCATTTGGAGCCGCTTCGCTTAAGCAAGTGTAGTTCAACACGATTCAGGCCAACCCAAGTGTTTCTATATAAAACTAACAAATAATCAGTGAGACAGGGAGTCTATTTGCTCCTTTGTGTTGATGACGTGCGTTCATTTTTTCTGAGCTTGTTTTAATATCGCTTTTAAATTTAATTACAGCCTCCCTGACATAAATATCTATGGAGTATTTAAGGGTACTAGGATTGTTTTTTTCTTCTTCTTTAAATCCTTGATATTTCGACGAATGAAGCATAAAATGAAGAAACAAACAAATGTTAAAATCGGACTGAAATGTCCCTCAAGAAAGGGGGTGGGGGGAATCACTGGTTCAATTAAATAAATAAAAAAAAAACTAGAAATATATCTCTAGAAAGTCTTGAGTTCTCTATAAATGAGCAGAAATAGTCCTAAAAAATTGCGTTGATTTGGCCAAAGGGGAGAAAATGGTGTACATTAAAAATTTTTGCTTTTAAAATGTCTAGAATCGTAAATTTAAAACCTGAAATTCTTATTAAATGTGTTGAACTGGCTTTAAAACAACTTAAATCTTCTTTTCAAATGTGTTTATTTGGCCATAAGTATTGGGGGGGGGGAAACACTTTTTTTTCTTTTTCTTTTACATTTTATGGCCAAATCAATACATACTACACACATAGATTATCAATGTCAAAACTACTCTTGGTGGGAAAAAAGGAAAAGCTTGTGCCTCTTGAATTTGTAGAATTGGTCTTCAAAAAAAAAGTAGCTGCAATTTGAACATCTTAATTTGGCCATTCTAAACAGAGATATGCCTCTTAAGTGCAGCAGGCTATCTGTGTTGATTATGTAATAATAATAATAACAGTAGTAGCAGTATTAGTTATTTTGATTGTTAAAACTACATGCAGTAGCACCAATGATTTCATTGTGCTTTTATTTGTGTTCTTTTTTCCTGTTCCATAGTATCGAGGCTGGCTCTACATTCCGCATTTCTCAGACCTTTGTCCCCCTCCATTGTGTAGCTAACGATCATCTGCTGCTGTCTGCCGTAGCCTCTGCCTGTTCTCTGCATCTAGCTGTATTGTGAACCCCCTTCTTCCTCATTTCCTCTTTCCATCCGAAGAAGACATTGGCATTAAAACAGACAAACAAACCGAGCTCCCACTCATACCGTATCCTTCTGTGTAACAGACTAAAGAATAACACTCTTTATTTTTCTGTAGGATAAAAAAAAACCAGTTTGTCTTGATTTAAACTGTCATGTTGCTCTTTAGTGGATAACCCATTGTAGAGTTTACTGCAGGCTGCCATTGTGATTCTCCCATTCAGTGTGGATAGACTACATTCTGCTGTAAATTTCTGTAAAGTGGATACATTTTGATCCTCCCGGATTCGATTACAGCCAGGCTTGATCGAACTGTCTTGATTACCGTCTCCATTCTGTATTTGCCAAAAGGTGCATTGTACCAGCTGTTGTTGTAGTCAAACCAAGCAGCTGCTTTTATGCTGCTATGTGTAATCCAAATTATCGATTGGACATCGTCCTACGACGCCGACGTCACGAATTAACTGAGGCTATATTACCCCTCCCAACCCCCCCCCGATGGTCCACTGCACCTGTTTTAAAACCGCTGTCCAAACAGCTGGCCATAACCCCGTCCATGTGTCCAAGCCTGTGTTCCCGCTAGCCGAATTGATTTCACAGTAAATTGGCGAGATGCGGCTCTAACTCATTGTGCCATTTTTGAAAATAACCCACTATCATGCACAGCCTGCCCTCCTCCTCGCCCCCCTCTTCCTCCTTTTCAAATCCTCCAGCGCCTCCAGAATGCTATCCATTTTACAGGGATGTGTATATCCTGCACTGCTGTAGAACTCCTTTTAGAACCAAAATGTCTTTAATTTCTTTTTTTTATTATTCTTTGGTTGTGGTTTTCTACCTTTTGGTTTTTTGTTTTTTTTTTGTATTAGAACCTAATGCATGTTCATTTTATACTTTTGTTTTTTTTTTCCACATTGAACAGCAGATTCTAATGTAATCTTTGTGTAGAGATGTCCCTGCTGTACTGAAATGTGCTGTAAGCATACACATCTACTCATTGGATGCTGCTTCTCTTCTGTTAACCCTACAGAGAGCATGGTCAGGCCTCGTCTTTGGTCTTATTTGCATGGTACTACAATAGCTTTGTAGGTTTATATAATATTATTATTACTATTATCACACAGTGCCACTCATACTAATATTTTCCAATAAAGACTGTAGTTCTCTTCTTAACCTTCAGTGTGCTTTTTGCTGATTTCCATGTGTTCCCTCCTTCCTCCCTCGCCCACTGTGCTGTCACTGAGACGGTCCTCCTCACTCTATGTATGTGCTCTCATTCCTCAGCCGTCTTTGACAGAGTCTCCTCAAAGTTGCTGACTTGGCTCATTTTTGGAGCCATGGCAACCTTTTTACCCATTTAACAAAAAAACAAAAAAAAATAGACTGATATTTCCTTTTCTCTTACGTCATCAACTTAAATCATTTCACTATAAAACAAAGCACTTCCTCCTTTGCATCAAGTCATTGGTGTTTATTGGTGTTGAATTATAATAGGAATCTCTGTCAATTGAAAAATACCACATACATCACCCTCCACAGTCATAGGTTTAAGAAATGCTCTTTCTCGTGTTAAAGTTGGTTTTACGTCAAACCCTAAGTGCCAGTTGCCAAAACTAAAAATAAATTCAGACTGCACTAACCAGAGCACTCAATACCAGTTAAAGTTTTGTTGGTGTTTAGAACATCTTTCACGTTTGTGATCTTTTATGATTGTGATGGTAGGACATTCACAGAAAAGACATGCCTTCCAAAAGTCTGGTTGGCATTTACACAGCGTCCATTAGTGACCCCAACTCTTTGCTGTAGTATTTTTTTTTCTCACTGTCCTTGCAGTACATGGTGCCAAAATAAACTTTATTTTCCATCCTTGATTATATTTTTTTCAGTTGGCTTATGCTTTTTATTTATTGCTCTCAGTGTAAACTGAGAGCAATAAAGCTGAGCAGTAAAACTGAGAGCGAGTAGCTGTTTTCTTGTTGAAATTTCCCGATTTATGAAGGTTAAAACATGTCCTACTTTAGTAGCATTTTCATTTTGAAAAGCAGCTAACGTAGATTATCTCTGCCACATCATATCCATGCTCCAAGGAATCAGGAAGTGATTAAACAAAAATAAATTTAAAAAAAAATCTGTCAGTAAATGCATTTGATACTACGGACCATCAACAGTTGAGGTGCCTTCAGATTTGTTATTGTTGTTTTTTTTCCTCGATCAAAAAACATACATTCAATGTTGATATTTTTATTTTTAGTTCGGGTTTAGCTTACAAATTTATTTTAGCCCTTACCACGAGGGGGCCAATAACTGCCAGGTGCTGTACCTGTTCCATTCATTTACTTTTAAACTAGTTGGGTGTTTGCAGATACATTAATGTATTTCCCTGATTGCACAAATAAGTTGTTAAAAATGTAACATGAAGTAAAAAAAGAAAGTCTCTAGCAAATTCATTATACTGTACCAAATATATCAAATGTTTTATTTTTATATATATATATACACACACACTCTGGTCATGGCAACATGTAAAATTCAATATCTAAAACAACATACATTTTTTAAACCAACTGGTTATCTTGTATTTAAAACCTCTTCCTTTAAACCTTCAAAAATCCGTGCTCTTTGTGTAATTCTACACAATGTGTGGTAAAAGGAATAAAGACAAAAGACCCAGTTTGGGTTTATTGCTGCACCGTATGTCTTAATTCTGAAGTCAAATGATCCGATTTTTATGAACTGAGGTGCTTTTCTTTCAAACTGAGCTCATCTGAGGTAATGGGAAGGAAATGGTCTACAACGATGCTTCGATACGGGGATTCGGCCATTATTTGCGAAAGTAAAAGAAGCAGTCAGACAAGTCAGCTTAATCACATCATCCTACTTTAGTTTTGTCTGCATTATGTGAATAATGCAGGTAATGGTAGAATAAAATAGAAACTTGAATCAAACATTTAACAGTTCACTTACAGTTTTATGAAGGTGATGTCAAAGTCACACCCTTTGAACTCTTTCACATTTTGTCACGTTCCAACCACAAGCCTCCTATTTTAATAGGAAATTATGTGATAAACCAGATCATCTGAACAGAAATGGTAAAGTCCTACAGATTCCTGATAGATGTGTTGGACCATTCCAGCACATCTATTTGATCTAAAGCACTTCATAGTGGTTTGGCTGTATGTGAAGTTTTTTTTGTTTCCAGGATTGCCCTGTATTTAGCTCCATCCATCTTTTTTCCATCAGCTCTCAACTTCCTTGTCCTTGCAGAAGAAAAGCATCCCAAACCATGATGTCACCACCACATTTTACCAAGCCAAAGTTGTTATGGCTGATGTGCAGGTTTGGTTTCACCTAACAAGACTAGCTTGTTGACTTGTTGGTCTACTACATAAAATCCTAATTAAAACGCATCAAATTTCATGGTTGAAATCTGACAAAATGTGCAAAGGTTCAATAAGCATTAATATTTTTGCATGACACCTACATGCACAGATGTAAATGTCCTTAAAAGAAACCAATCTTTCTCATCCAACCGTCTTTGAAAGTTAGCAGAACAGATCTTGTCACATTTATAAATAAACTCTAAAATCACGAAGCAGCGAGATGCTGCTTGTCGTTTTGGAAGATAAATAAGTGAAGCACGCAGTGTGTGTACCAGCAATTTAGGAAAGCAAAACCCATGAAGTTGAAATTAGACCAGTTGATAAGGCTTTGTGAAATATCAAGTAACCTTTCATTTGAACCATGGAAGTATTTCATCACACTGTCGTCACGGTCTGGCTGTGATTTTTCATCTCAAAAAGTATTTCCTCTTAAATGCACATTCTATCAAACATTAAGATACTTTAAATATCCTGCTATAAATGTAAGGAGCGCTAGAAGTTGGGGCTAATTGCTGTTTGAGTTTTACCACTCCTACTCGTTCAGGGAGTCGGATATTATTCATGCGCAGAGACAGGAGTGCCTCAGCGAGATGCAGCCTTGCAAGCTCGGCACATTTCTTCCCAAACTCCAGCGACAAAGAGTTTTAAATAACTCAACAGCTGTAATGCATGATGCTCCTCTGCAGTGGCCGTGCTCCAACCGTGAAACTATCCCGTGTCCTTATTTAACAAGCAGTGCAGCTGCACGACGACGCAGCTGATGATTGAGTTCATCAGGTGAGCTGGTTTTTGTTTTATTGTGTGACATGATGATGAGTGGAAGAAACACAGGAGACGATTCTGTCGGGATCTGGTGAGCTGCAAGCGATGGAAGCTGGAGGAGATGAGGCAGGTTTCATGTTAGCCTGCTGCAGTCTCAAGTGGGCGGGGCTTATCGGCTGTCACTCACGCAGGGAAAACCGTGCTGCAGCCAGATTGTGGGGGAGGGGCCGCCGGTGCTCAGGTTTTGGGATTACGAGCTGAGTTTCTTAGGCTTACTGGGTTTCTGGGTGGATGGTTTGCTCTCTGCCAAAAAGAAAAAAAAAGGGATTTTATGTCTGAAAGTCAGACATTTCACATCAGAGCAGTTTGTCCTTGCAGCTCTGCATTACGTCAGCTTCAAATATCAGCAAGTCAGGGTGTGAAAATCTGATGTTTATAATAGGTTTCAGACAGTGGGTCCACTTTTACAAGGTCAGAGGCCCCCTGCACACCACAACTTATGTACAGCAACCAGAAACAAATGTGAAATATCAGTGTGCCATTTCTGCTCTACTTCCTCAGCCAAATGTTTAGCCGTGCCTTTCTGGGTTCACTGGCTTCTCCTGTCCTGGGGCTAAATTCAGCTAAGTGAAAACGTGTAAAATAAATAAATAAAAAAAGACAGCAATGCTATATATGGTTTATGTTAATTAACAGCAGCTAATTAGCGTAGCTTTGTCAAAATGCCGTGGGTAAAGTATGTTAAATATAACTTAAGAGCATGTTAGCTAAAAGGTTTGGCACTTTGCAAAAAGCATTCATTGAATAATAATTTCTCCTGCGATTCTCGTGGTTTTATAATCTATAGATTAAAGTAACGTCATGTTTTCTAGGCTTTTATTTTTTTTTTCCCAAAGACAAATCCTGAAAAGTGCCACACTAATTATTAAAACTAGAGTGTTAGCCTAAAATGGTCAAAATGACAGAATTTACTAAAAGTGATTAAATGTAACAAGAAAACCATAAAGAGCAGCAACCAAACTGGAAAGTCCTCACATTAAGACGTTTCATACCTTATTTGACATCCAAATGGTTATGCTTCCAAATATTAAATTAACATTAACAGCCTCCTCATTTGGCTCGTCAGCTCTCTCTTTGCAGTGGAGGATGGTTGGTTACAGCGCAGGCAAGTTCTGGTAAGCTTCATAGCGTTGAACTGGTGCATTATATTCGTCACGGGCAAACGTTTGCTGTTGGGTAACATTTAAAATTTTAATATAGTCTACTCATCCAGCAATTAATCGTTTCTCAGTAGCTGAGGTTTCAGACCTGCTGTATGGTCTGTGGCTACAAAAATATATGATCGAGTTAAATTTCTGGAAAAAGCTTCTAGTCACTTGTTCTAGTTCTCTAAAAATAATTGTACTGCAAAGGAAATGTCGCACATTGTGTGCAATATGAATTTGGCCAAAAGAAGGTGCCAAGTTTCACTCCTTGTGAAAATGTATGAGTTATGAAATCAAATGTGATAATTTGATTTCAATAATAGTATCAGCCAACAGGAGGTTGCTGGTTATTTGTATCTAATCAGTGATCATAATCTTCTGCAATTCAGAAGAGCAAACTGGTCCACGCGGTGGTCAGAACCACCATGAATGAAAACAGTTTCTAAAATTAAAAAAATCCATAAATAACTTAGAAATTAAAGTGAGATATATGTATTCTTGTGTTAGGTCATGGACATAAAACCAATAACACGTGAAAAAATGCCTAACAAGTGAGAAAAAACATGGTATTTAATGGTCTAGGTGGAAAGAAGAGTACACATTTTTTATTGCCAACCTTACTTCTGTATTGGCTATTAGCTTGTCCTAAACAATGTCTAACTTTTGCTATAAACATTGAACAACCTTCTAGTGTCAAATTAGTTTGAAAACACTCATAAGCCGATCCTCCATCTTAGACACAGAGTGTCACTCTATATTACTGTTCAGCAGATTATAATTGGCTAATTGAGCATGAAGCAGTGAAAATCCAGTTGGTGTTGAAGTACGACATCATGACCAGTCCACCCTCCAAATCCTGCTGGTCCAGAAAGCCTCAGAGCTGTAACAGGAAGTTGAAATAGCGTTTTCTTTTTGTTCCCACTCTAAGCTCTCTCCATCCCCAATTTGTCTGAGTAGAGAGTGATTTGTATTGATTGTCTTTGATGCCATCTAATGGCTTTTCTGTCTCTCATATTAAGTGGAAATGGAGGCACGTCATTTTATTTTATTTTTTTTCCAGCGTGCTTAGCTGTATCTTCTGCGGTGCCTTTTTGTTATAAGGTTCATTACAAGAAGTAAGGAGTTTCATGTTCCTTCAAACAGCTAGCACAATATAGAGCTCAGATTCTTTGGGTTAAGAAGCCCCGGACTGCAGATGAGTGCCATCTTAAAATTATTCTTTGAATAAACGGTATGCAGGCCCTGAGGAGTGTGGAAGTGAGTCTTCTGAGGCCTGACGTTTCAGATTCGTTTTTGCCTAGATGTCCATTATGAGGTTTCTCTCTCTGTTTAAAGGATCACAGGCCGATACGCTCTCATCGCTTGCCTTTATGTCACATAGGCGCGCACTTCAGCAGGCATCAGCACAGCCATGCTACCTCCTGCCGACATTTTCACCTGGGCGCTCCCCAGGCTCCCATCTCAGCAGAATTCCCTCTCGGACATGCCGGCCAGCTCCCGCAGGCGGGCCTGGCCGCCCACCTGCCCCCTACGCACCACCCGACTCTCACTGCCCTGCCCGCACCCCCTCAGTTTCAGGACGTGCCGGGGCCTTCATTCCTACCTCAGGCCTTACACCAGCAATACCTCATCCAGCAGCAGCTCATCGAAGCGCAGCACCGCAGGATCCTTCCCCACTCCTCCAGGTAGTGAAGACGCCGCATGCAAGCGCACATGCGTACGCTCAGAGATTTGAATCCAAACCCTCTGAATTGCATTGCAGAAGAACCCAGGAGCGCATTCCTCTGAATCCTCACCGGTTGCGTTCGGGTTATGAGTACTCGCCTCCCATCCACGTCCCTCAGCCAATAACGCAGCAGCCACGGTACCTGGCTGAAGGCACCGACTGGTGAGTCCCCATCTGACATTAACAGGAATCCTGTAGAGTTGAGAAATTGTCCCAGCTATTCCTCCCTGTACTCATCTGTCTGTCTGTCTCTCTGTCTGTCTGTCTGTCTGTCTGTCTGTCACATTGGCTGGCAAGAGTAATAATGCTGATTTAGCCCCATGCCTGTCTGTCTCTGCAGGGATCTCAGTGTTGATGCTGGCCTCCCTCATCAGTACCAACTCCAGCAGCTTCCGCAGCACTATCAGCATTACCTGGCCTCCCCTCGAATGCACCACTTCCCCAGGAACACGTCGTCTGCCCAAGTGGTATGCTGTGTTGTTCTCTGTTGATCACTTTTTTGATGTTCTAGGTTCTGGATGCATGTAAAGAATGAGCAGTAGCCCCACAATCCAAGACACAACAGCAAAAGACCAAGAATAATGATCGATATAAAACAGTTTGAACAATTGGGGATACAGAAACAAATCACGCAATGAAAGCGAAAGATAAGAAGCTGCAAAAGCTAATACTGTTTTGTTTTTTTTCACCCTATCATAAATAGTGAAAACCAGGGTGAATATGGTTTGATAACCATTCACGATAAAGATTTTTTTAATGATTATTTGGAGATATATATATTTTTTTTGCCATGGCATGTCATGTCTGCCAGGGGTATCCATGACTTTCGAAATTTCATGTCTCGTTATTAGGAAACCGCAAATTCTAGCTTTTCTAACTCTGTAAACATTGTTCTTCGACCAGGTTGTTCATGAAATCAGAAATTATCCATATCCCCAGCTGCATCTGTTAGCGCTGCAAAGTCTGAATCCCTCGAGGCACGCCACCGCTGTGCGAGAAAGTTACGAGGTAAATCCTCTTAAGCGCGTAGATATGTCAGTCAACAAATCATTAACTGCTGTCTTCACTTCAACGACAAAACAATTCTCACCTCAGTGTCCTTTAAGTGTTTTCTCCGAGCGTGCCGTCATTCTCGTGAACGTCTGCCGTTTGAACAGGAGCTGCTGCAGCTCGAGGATCGACTGGGAAGTGTCAGCAGAGGAGCTGTCCAAACAACCATAGAGAGATTCACCTTTCCACATAAATACAAGAAGGTACCGCAGATGACGAGAGTTACACACACGTACTTTAAGCATTTAATATTTTTATTGTTTTCAGATAGGTTTTACTTTTTGCCGTCTGATATGCTAACAGAGGAAGCCTCTGCAGCTAAAGATTGGGGAGGAGGAGGAGGAAACAGATGTGGATGAGAAGTGCACCATCTGTTTGTCCATGCTGGAGGATGGAGAGGATGTCAGGTGGGTGATGCTCCATAGCTGCAAAATCGATGCAATATTTTTATTTATTTATTTATTTATTTATTTATTTATTTATTTATTTATTTGGTTTGGTTTGTCCCTCTTAAATTAAACAAAGAGATCAGTGGGATTGTAGTCCCTTTAGCAACTGGTTCATTAATCTTAGAATCTGGGCTGGATGATGCATGCAGTGGGTACAAGTGTAAAAATGTCAGTTTGCTCAGTTTTCACGGGATGATGCTTTGCTCTGAGCAGTTGCTAGGCAACTACAGTAGTAGATATTGATGTTGCTGATGATGGCCAAGAAGTGATCCACCTCCTAACCCTCAATTTACACTCACAGCAAAAATCAATTACACTTTATTTCATATCAGGCTGGATATATCAGGAATAATATTAGCTTTTTCTGACTGCACCTTAAATTGAGGTAAATACAGCCACAGATGACCAACTGCTGATGAAATTAGGGGCTCGCTGCTATGAAATCAACTTTCCGATGTCTGTTTTGGCGGTTTGCTGCTCTGAAACATCCAGGATAAGCATAAGTATTTATTTCTTAGAAAGTATGTTGTAGCTTCTCTTCATCGTAAAAAGGACAATTTAAATCAGGTTGATTTTCGGTATGGCAGGCAAAAGATTAATCACAAGTAGATTCGTTCAATTTCATTTTCAACAGATTTTTTGGCTATTCAAAATTTTAAAAAGAAGCAAAAGTGTGTTATCAAGCACTTGTGCTTATTTGCCGTCGTCATGCACGGTGGTGGAAGACTCATGACTTGGGCTTGTTTTGTAACCAGAGGAACTGTTCCCCTTGCAGTCATTGAGCCCACCAGGAGCTCTTTTGTGTTTAAGTGGAAGTGAAATTACTTTTTGTAATTTAAAGGACACACGCAATGAAAATTGTAAACTTTACAGTCCTACAAGCAACATTTAAGTAGCGTGTGTATCTACTCCTTAAAGAACCAGTTGAGGAACAGAGTCTTATGGGGGAATGAAAGCAGAACCCCATAGGGGGGATGGAAGAGTGTTGGTTTACAGCATGTGGAGTCTCAGCTGTCTGATAAGTGAGTGGGGAAAGATGACTCAACATAAGCTGCATATGTGCCTGGATAAACAAATGCTTCTCCGTTGGTTTTAAATATTTCTAACATCCACATAAAGGTGTTTTTTAGGAGGGTCTGTGTGACTCCATAATGTTGTCTCTTTGTCTTCCAGGCGATTGCCATGCATGCACCTCTTCCACCAGGGTTGCGTGGACCAGTGGTTGGCTACCAGCAGGAAGTGTCCAATATGCCGGGTTGACATCGAAACACAGCTGAACCCCGACAGCTGATGAGATTTGACTCCTTGTGATTCACTCAGTCTTGTGAGATTCCTCTCTCTCTTCCATCTCGGCTCAGCGGCCTTCCCCCACATGCCACAGTCCGTGCGCCCCGACCCTGAAGCCTCCTTCTCCGCTTGGTGGGTGCTTTGCCAAATGTCTCCAGACTTCACGCGACACGAACCCCCCCCCCTCTAATTAATGCTTTATTGAGCCAAGCCAGGACTGCACGAGAGGCCACGAAAGACTCTCTTTATATAGAAGCACATCCTCTTGGGACGCAAACGACACTGGAACACAAAACCACACACTTTCTCATGTACACAGGGTTTACTTGTAGCTTGCTGGTTGTGAGTGGGGTGTTGTTGCAGTTGTGGTGTTGTACTGTAGGTAGCCACGGGCTGTGTAGCATGTCCTCAAAGCCATGACTTTATGTCTGCAGAGCGGTAAACACGTAACCCACCGAACTCTCTACCTTCTCTAGTTTCTCTGTCTTTTTCTTACTCTGACATGAACATAAGCTTAACAGCTACTAACCGCTCTGATGCCATGTTTACCTAAAGATCTCTGTGGTCGTAGTAGAGTAGCAGTAACCAATAAGTGATACTTGGTGGACTCTCGCCTTCTTGGGTCGAAGCACTAGCTAGCTGAGTGTTTTGATTCCATCATACAGCTTTGACTTTTTGCAATACAGTCGTACTTTTTACTCTGGGCGGTGTCATCTGGTTGCCCACTTGTGCAACCAGAACCCTGGTGACTGAGTGGTATTGTGTCTAAATTGTTAAAAAATAGGCAGAAAGTGTTTTTTGTTTTTTTTTTTGTTTGTTTTTTTTACCAAAATGCATTTTATTGAGTTAGCTTGAGTTTGCACACAAGTTTTTTGTGTGTGTGCGTGTGTGTGTGTAACTAAACGAATATGTGTCAGTGGTATGTTGAGTTTGCTTTAAGAGTTAAGAGGTTAAATACTGCTGCCGCCAGAACCTCTACAAGAAACAAAGCCAAAAAAAAAAAAAAAAAAAAAAGGGATGAAATTAAAAGTTCTTATGCACTAGGCATGGGCTGGTACGAGATTCTTAAGTTACGATAACTTTGAGTAAATACACCAGAGGGTCATGGTACCATTGTATTTACACAGAAAATTATAATAAGAATGTAAAGAATTAACTGTTTTAAGACAGAAAATAAACAGTTATTCCAAATGCTGCTAAAACGTTACATTGAAAATCAGGCATAATTTTATGTATGACAATTATTTTAGTTATTTCACCTTTTGAAGCACTGGGCTTCCTTTTGCTCAATTGTACACACTTTTGGGCATCTCAATGAAAGGATTTAATGTTCAGCAGTTTTAAAACTGAAAATAAAATAATAAAAAAAACCTTGATACCAGAGACTGGCCCATGCCTCTCATGCACTGCAGAGGTAGGTGGGAGGATGTAGTTTTCCTTCTGCCTGCATTGTTTTTCACCTGGTATTGACCCAAACAGCAAAACAAAGTGTACTACTGACATGCATGTTTCATTGAGGATTTTAACTGTCAGCTTGGGCAGCATCACCTTAACTGGAAGGGGTGAAAAGATTCCTGCGCATGACTTAGTTAATCTGAGCTCTGACTATCTTCTCAACACTAACAAAAATAAAAAAATTTAAAAAAAAATTTAAAAAAAGTCAGTCAGCGGCTGCCCCCCTGACTCGTAGCTCGTGTTCGTCCTGTCCCCCTTCGATGATGACGGGACCCTCTTGATGTTTACCTTATTGCCTAAGAAGAGCAAGCACATATGACAATAGTTATAGCAACAAGCTGTTTTCCTTGAACTTGCATTAGATGTAGATCCATGCAGTGTTTTAGATGGGAGAGGAGCATTTGTTTGTTTTTCTACATGCTGATCCCATGTGTTTGTGTGACAGGCCTCCCTTCATGGTTGCTTTGCTGGTTGCTACGCTGTACTCCTAGAACACATAGGGCGTGAGGCGACGAAGGCAGCCTCACTCTTGCAGTGCACACAGACACAAGACGACGCCACAGCAGGAAATAAACAAAAATATCACTTCTTTTTTTTTTTTTTTTCTTGTTTCACTTCAGTCCCACAGAGCCATGTTTTAAGGATCACCTTTAGGACCCGCACCGTCCTATGCACTGTGATAGCAAAGGATTATTAGACCTTCCAGTTCCCGTCTTGTGCACTGCGAGTGTTGACACTGCCTCCTCCCATAGTGGAGACATCTGTGATGAAGTTTTCATAGTTTACACAGGGTGTTGTCAGCTGAAATGCCTTAAGTATTTAACAATCATAATTTATTACTAATTGTGAATATTGTGGGGATGTATTTAATTTTATAGAGGTTTTTTTTTGAGAGAGAGAGAAAGAGAGAGCGAATGAATCATAATTTATTTATTTAGAAATAACGAGAAAAAAAAACACTATGAAAAAAAAATGATTACCTCATTTTTGCATTGTTGGAAATGGGAATGCTTTGCATGCAGTTGTACTTTTTGAACACTTAAAGTATATTTTAAAAAAAAGGAAAAAAATAGCCCTGCTGTTTGATCTCCACAAGCTGGCTATGCGATGTTTACGGTCTCAGACTGAGCTACTGAGCCTGCTCTCTGTCTGTCTGTCTCCCATGTGGTGCTGTGGATCTTAGTTACATTCCATTCAATGCAATCTCTCTGATCCCCCATGCTGTGACGTGGACAAACTGCAGTGAAGTGAACTAGTCTTTCAGTTTGTGTTCTGTTTTGCACTCACCTGTTTGATATACATGGGAACCCTCTCACTGGCAAAAACAAGCAAGCAAAAAATAAATAAATAAATAAAAAAATTTTGCTTAGATGAATTAACCGGCTTTTATTTTGTATGCTCTGCTTCTTACGGCGCACTGTCTTAACGTCTTATTGAAGCATGCTCCTTTTTGGCCACTTTTGTATTTGTCTTTGTCTTTGATTCTAGCAGTCTTGGATTCTTTTTCCAAAAAAAAAGAAAAAAGAAAAAAAAACTTCGAAGACATAAGCATAACAAGTGCCTCGCTTTAGGTGTACTGAGATATTTCCATGACACTGAAACCACCAACAACAATCAGCCCATGAAGCCCCCTGCCTTATTGGTTGTATAAATAGTTGAAGGAGTGGAGCAAAGACACGTGAAAGCCATTCTAATTAAAGAGACGGTTCAGATTTAGATTTTTGGGGTTCTGTGGAGAGATTCAGAGCAGATCTTAACCTTAGCTTAACTAGCACATAATGTTTTGCCTAATGCTAACCTCTATAGGTTAACACAAATATGATGAGTAACTATTTACTTATTTATTAATTGCTGCACAAATACCTTTCCTGCAGCCAGCTGCCTAGCAGACATGCCACTCCTGGTTTGCCAACTAAACAGTATTACCTTTCGATGAGTGACAGGAGGCAGCGCTCCTTTATTTGGCACATCATGGTTGACTTTCACAACTTGGAAAGTCTTCAAAGGCACAAATTTGTTTTAGTTGTAAGCCAGTAAAAGATGCAACACTGTCTGGCTGCAAATAAGAGAGAAAATCTTTACTCATTTAGGGACCTTTTCTAATATCTCATTTGAAAGACTTTCTGAAACCTTGACACACCACGATGCCTCATAACCTCTCCAAAGAACTCCACTTCTAAAAGAAATATCAAAACTCTCTTTAAAAATTTGTAATCAAAATTATTACAAATCAAAATTTGTAGTACAGCATTACTTTGAAAAATTATTTGGACTAAGAAGAGGCACTGTTGGGTTTTCTAAAGGCCGCAGTGTTTTTCTTTTTCTTTTTTTTTTAGTTAATTTTCCCTTCCTGTATGTTTTCACTCCTCTTGTTCCTTTTCACTTTCCGTCCCTCTTTTGCTCAATCTGCTCCCTTTCTTCTCACAGTCTAGGCGAACAGACATGGATTACAAAGCACAACTTTTTTCTAAAAATGCATGTTTTCTCAGGTGCCAGTACAGTCGCGATGATTTAATAGTACATTGTGTAACTATATACAAAGAATACAAAGAAAAAAAAATTAGATTTTCTTTTCTCCTTTCTTTTCGTTTCTTTTCATTTTGTTGCTTGATTCTGAAGAACAAACGCAAAGAGAAAATAAGCCAAAATGTGCCAGTGAAAGGGCTGCCGCCATCCTCGTGTGAAGATCTGCTGTTTAGCTGTGACTGCGCAGTGTTTCCAGTATGGAATATTTTATCTGAAAATAGAAGTATTTATCATTAATATTAAAGCAATAGCGCATTAACAGTAATGAGTGTGCTGATGAAGAAACGAGTGAGAATATTAGAGGTAAATGTTAGATTCACATGTGGTGGGATTTTGTACTTTATTTATTATTACTACTAATAATGACATAATGATTTTAAGGTTTGCATTGCTAAGCCCAAACTCTCTTATTTTCTTTTCTTTTTTCTTTTTTTAAATTGTTTAATTTCATTTCATGGCTTGTATATTATCCTTTTTTATGTGCTCTTTTTGTAATAAACTGGATTAAACTGAAATGTTTTTGTTTTGTGCAAAGTTCTTTCAAAGCTGAAGTAAATATCAGAATCTGAGTAATTTATTGCGTCTCTCTAACATGAAAATATAAATTTTCAGCACAACACCGTCCATGTACTTTTGACTGGAGGAGAAGCTTGACATACAATCTGCTTCTAAATTCAATAAGGTGCTGATGGAAGATCTGACATTCTGCTTTTAGCTCAGTGGCTTACTGCTCCAGCTGCTTGTTTCTAACTGTTTTATGCTCTGGGAGTAGAGCGGAGTTTCAATATTTTTAAGAAGAGAAAAACTAAATAGAGTGGATCCCAAACTAATTGTGGTGCAGTATTTGCAGTTTTGTTCATTGGTAAACATTTTTAAAACATCATATTTAAAACATTTGAACAAAAATGGGACATGAACACCTTAATGCAACGCTACCTGACACGCTATTGGCTGGCGTTTGCAAAGCAGCCAATCCTGAAGCACTGTTTATTTTCCTTGGTACTGATTGGTGGTAACCCCAAGAACAGAAATATGAGTAGAGTCTGGATGTTAGCTTGTGCGCTAATGCTAAGATTAGCACTTTGAACTGCCTTGTGGCTGAAAATGTGCTATTTAAATAAATTACCTTGCCTTACCTTAAGTGTTTTATTTATTCTTGTAATGTTGGAATCCCTAAATAATGTGAAAACCCAGACTTCACTGTAAATATAAAAACAAAGTGTTTTCAAACTTTTTTTCCCCCTGTTCTACTGCTCCATTCATCCACCTGTCCATCCATCCTCTGATTAATTTCCATATTTAAAGCCTGGCCTATGCAGAAACATCTCACATAAATGCCTGAAATTGTTTTAAATATTGAGTAGAACGTGACTGTAGACTCTGCAACAGCTGCTTGACACTACATCTAGGAAAATGAGCAAAACCATCAAAGAAATTTACCTGTAAGATGCTAAAATACTCTCACAAGAACCTAACGTTATATTTTATTCATTTGTAGTGGCTATAAAATGTGTACAGCTGGGGTTTATGGATCAGCAAGAGATCTAAACAAAATTGAAAATGTGCTTGAGGTGAATACAAAACATTTTAATCTTTTATAAAACATACATTTACAAAATTCACAGCAGGATATAAAAATGGCACATTCCGATTTTCCCTGGCCAAAGAAAGCAGAGCTTTTACATTCCCCCAGTTTAGTCAAATCTACAAATGAAAACATCATTCGTTCCTGAGATATAAAATGCACCCGAATGGTTTTGGTAACTTAATTTTTAAGGTAGATCCTTCTGCTTTTGGCCCTTTCAGAAATTAATTCAGAGTCAGTACTTTGGATAGAGCACCCTGGCAATCTGTCCGTCCGCTCTGTTCGTGTCCAGCCACTTCCCACAGAGGAAAATTGTGGTGACGCCATTGGCTGTGTTGGTGATTTCCACCCTGTCGAGCAACCAGCCAGGGCAGAGTCCTGAGTTATCGTGCTCCACTCGAACTCTCTGCAGATCACCCATGTCCAGCATTTCCACCACAAAGCGATCAGTCTGCCCCCGTTCAAAGAGGTTACGTAGCCTCTGCCGCAGTTGGCGACTGCCTGAGTCTCCGTTGGAGCCGTAGATTGTGATGAAAACGTTGGCATCTGTTCCCGCTCCCTTCTCGTCGCCTGTGATGATGATGATCTCATACTTGACGGGCACCAGGCTTCGAGCTTTGCTTGCGAAGCTCTCAACGGTCTTTGTGCACTCAAAGGTCAGGTAATCGTCCCTCTTCGAAGAGAGCGGGATAAGGGCATTGCAGCGGAAGATGTACCTGGACAGGAAAGGAAGAAAACGGGAAGTTTTTAGCTTACAAACAAACCAACCTACGAGTGTTAGTAGAAATCAAATGACTTCTAAAGGAGTTGTAAGAGTTCTCTTACTTGTTTCCAAGCTCCTTTTCAGTCACAACTACCTCCTCGACATGCCAGTAAATCTCTCCTTTCACTTTCTTCCCATCTTTGGGCGTGTGGCCCAGGCAGATGGCAGCAATATCACCCACATTCTTTGAGGAAAACTCAAATCTGTCAACATTTCCCCTGAAAAGGAAAAAAAAATGCCTGAAATTGATTGAAATCTGATCATTTATGTTAATGATTCAGTTTTGACATTGTACTATGATGTTATTATAGTAAATGGTTTGTTGTTCAAGTCATTTTTGCAGGTAGGATTAACCTAAGTGCAAGCAGCATAATGGAAACAACTTTACCAGGAAAAATGTCCAAACCAGACGGGAAATACTTACCTCAAAAACCTCTTCTTCTTTGAAGAGTTCTCCATTACAAGTTCTTTTGATCTGCACTTCTTCCCCTCCAGTACAATCCAGGCATTCTCCTTGGTTTCGTCTGTGTCTCCAGTTGTGACACAAATTTCATACTCTTTCAGAGACAAAGTCCAGAACAGAGTCACGGTACAATCTTTCCGGCATCTCCCAACAGAAACTTCATTATTTAGCTTTAAGAAACAACACACCTCACCCTTATTTATTCCCTGGATAAAGATGTGAAACACAATCATACTCTGGTCCAGATCAACCAGAGTCTGAGATTTTATTTTATGCTCTCTTCTGTGCAGTTTTTCCTTCAGGTTTTCTAAAGGATTTAGGTTTTGGCACTGAGGGAATTATTGCATTATTTCTATGTTGATGCACATTATGTTTTCAAACATTACCCTACTGATAGACTTGATGGTGACCCATTTTCAGATCAAAGCATCAAATTTTGTAAGACAAATATCTTGGTACTTCAAGTACTTGACAGTGGGAAATGCTTTTCTATATTAATCTATGTTCATCACATTTCTATTTTTCTATGTTAATCACATTAGACCCAGTGGCTGTTGCTATAAACTCCAACTATTTGGGCAAAGCACACAGTTGAAGTGTTTGTTGAACTGTTTAAACTTGTGATGGCAGAACAGAAAAGTAAATTTTTTTAGATGTGCATCCTAAGCAAGAGATGCAAAAAGTAACTTTTTACTCATCCTTACCAGGGGTATCATAAAGCATAAAGGGTGTATAATAGCTCACTTGTTTTCTCGTTGAGGTCTAAATAATCATTGTTTGCACAGGCCAGCTCTCTCATTATCTGTCCATCATCGCCTTTCTTGGAAAGCCAGCGGTCACAAGGAAAACGGAAAGTTTTGTCCATGAACTCATCCTTCACGTCAATGTGCTCCAAGTGCCAACCTGGAGCAATACCTGCAAAACGAGTGAAAAAGAATAAGTGAGAGACAGCAATTCGTCTGATTAACAGGAAATTAATTGACCTGTTCTAAGGTAAACATTGAAATAAGGTTTTTTTTTCTTAAATTATAATAAGGGTTCTTTTCTTTTCTCCCTTTTCCCTTCATTTCTTAAATAAAAACCACATCAAATATACAATCTTACTGGTTTATAAACCTTTGTTGATCTGAGATTTTTATCCTACAAAGGTATTTTTGGACAACAGATCCACTTTTTTAAAGGAGGAACAAACCCCTCCCCCCCAATACAATTAAATAAACTGTGGAATTACATATCATATTCACAAGAATTTTAATAATGTATGACATTTAATAAATTATGTATATTTTAGCTATTTATTAAATTGTAACCTGTTCATAAAGTAAGGCCTCATAAAATAAAGCTTATAGTGTTTTGCAAAAAAAAGAGAAAAGAAACATGAATTAGAAACAACAGAAATCACTCAAACGAAACAAGATCAAAGTCAGAACAATCAGATGTTCACTAAAGATTTCAGCTAAATCAGTGTCATCATTCCTAATTTAATCTTCCCGTTATGCAAAGTGACCATTTATCCAAGCAGCTGACCTGTGTTGTCGTGCCAAACTCTGACTTTGGAGAGGTCTCCCAGGCTGAGGATATCGGGGAAGCGAAACATGTCCACCTGCTTGCGCTCAAACTTGTTGGACTTGGTGGAATCCTTCAGCGCCAGAGTCCCCGTGTCACCGTTCTCTCCAAAAACGATGACCCACACGTTGGCGTCGGTGCCCGCTCCTGTGCAGACAGAAAAGAAAATCACACAATTATGAGAACTGTTATAAAACTGCAGAGTGGAGTGATTTTGTTACAAGTTTTATGGCATTTAAGCTTTGCTGCTTGCTTTCAATATATTTTCTCTCTCTTTCTGCAACGTGCTGAGAATGCCATAATACTGCCATAAAGTTGATTATATGAACTTATTTTAAATAAGTTAGGATCTTGTTTTCATAGTTCATGTGCAAATGTCACATCCCAAGTCCCACAGGCAATCAGAAAACATTTTCTGCATGCATGCTCCATTCCACCTCTTGTCATGTCATTTGCATGCATGTGGCTGTGTCTCCATCACACTGGCAGCTTTCTCTTCCCAGAGCCTCAGCATTTGGTGCAGGGCTGCATCCTAGTTTCTAGTAACTGCCAGAGGCAAAGCGGGGTCTTTTGAAGTCGGCTCAGACCTCTCGCTATGCTATCACATTGATCAGCAGTGCAACTGTGAAAATACTGCAGCCAGAAAACGTGGCGCAGGAGTGTGCACGACTACTAAACAGGATTTATTTCATCACCGTGTGGCAATCAAATGAATAACATCCCTTTTCCTGCAGAAAAACCTTCTGGACGAGGACAAGAAGCACGAACACCCAACTTAACCCCGACTTCTGATTGGAACTAAAGGGGACAGGATGAGATGTATTTAGCGATTTGTTAGCAGTGATCTCATTTACAATCAGAATATGTTATGTTTGCGGATGAAAGGGGGCTCAAAATCCAACCGCTGACAGATGGATCCCTTTGAAAGTGGCGTGAAAACAAATTGACACACTTGACAGATGAAACGTCCGTGTTAACTACAGAGTCCCTTGGGATCTTTCTGGCAGAGCTGGGGGGATGCTGGTGATGAAAGAGTTTGCCTGAGCCGCTCTCCTGAGTTTGAACACCCCGGGACTTAACCTGGCACTGACCCTGAGATGAAAGCCTGGCTGGATGGATGACTGCATGCCTGATAGGTAGACCTGAAATGGCCTCATGCGCTGTCTGCCTCTGAATCAAATCAGTTCTTCTTCCAACCCCCTCTCTCTCACGCGTGCTCGAAATATTAAAATAAAGAAATCTCCAAACAGATTCGTCTGTGGCTTGATTAAAATGCTGAGACATTCAGATCAGCGGCTTACGACTTGCAGCTTAGTGGATTTAAGGATGAAGTTTGTTAAATTAACAGCTCAATTATTTATTCATAGTTCGATATTTATTCAACAAAGATTATGTTTGATTCAAGTCACCACAATTAGAAAAGTCCAATTTAAAAGGGCCAGTATCTTATCACAAAAGAGTCATAAAACATGAAAATCACAAAAGTATCAAAAGTTAATCAATCACAAACAGCCTTTTTGAGCAAATAGGTACATTTATTAATTTTTTCTGACACCCTACTTGAAACAAAAGTATTACCATAGGTCTTATTTGGAACCAAACACGAAAACAGGAAACAGTTTCCTTGTCAACATAGACCTTTTAACCAGGAATTTGTTGAATGGATGTGGACTGGACACTTTTACTTCTCCCAAAGCGCCAATTAAGCAGGAACAATGGTTGAAACATCTGACATCAAATAGTTAGGGAATGGAAAACACTTTGTGTTTCTGAGTTACAACACAATTAGAATCCTGAATGTAAATGCAGGATAAAAGCTGAGGGGCGGGGTCGAACAAAGTTCAAGTCACAACGACAACAATTAGATATAACAGCGAGTAATCACTATTTGGCAACTTTTGGCTAATTGCTGGGGTGCCTTGTGCTTGCTTTTAATCCCACTCAAATTTCCTACAATTTCCTTACATTGGTAAAGTTTCCTTTGAAAAAAATATCAGTAATGACAGAGAACTTCAGGGAAACCTGCCACTCCTCCTGCTTTTCTTAATCTCTGATTGTGGAGTTCACCTGAAATGTCGCTCGTCTTGACCTGGATGATGTAGGTGGTGAGCTCCACCATCACCTCATCGTCCACCACAGCAGGCATCTCACAGATCACAGTCCTCTTGGGTCCGCGTGTCCTGGACAGCCACTCCTCGTAGGTAAACACGTACACCTCCTCTGTGCTCAGGTCGCGCATGATCACCTGGATTCACAACAGCTGGGTTTTAAAAATAATCTCGATGCAAAGCAGGAGAGGTGACAATAAAAATTAATGACGTCAGAGGACGTGACACCGGATTTTGTGATGGCACTAGAAAAAAAATAAAATAAAATATAATTAATTAATCTTTATAATAAATAAAGATTAATAACCAACACCTGGTTATTGGTAATGCATCAGTGTTTAATCAGGGATAAGCTATTACTAGAGTGCTCCATGCATGGATGATGAAATGTATCGTTGCAATGTCCTCTAAATATTTTATTGTTAGTGGAAGTGCTTTGCCCACACAACCTCTCTCTTATTAGCTCAGCTGTATGCACGTTTATTTGGGCTGATTGCTATTCTGGATGTTCGCTCGGTCAGCTGTCGAGTTCATTCCGATGCGCGGTCCCAGCTATCCGTAAAGGCAGAACATCTGCTTGTGATGCTGAACACACCAGGCTCTGTGAACGGGGCGAGTCAAGGAAATGCTCACAGTCACACTGCAGTTCCTGGCGCAGATCGACAGGGCATGGGATTTCTCCCGGCTGCTCTGCTGCCCCGCAGAGGCAGTGTTAGCAGGGAGAGAGACATTCCAACCTTTTAAAGCTGAAACTTCATGTAGATGGTAGAAGTGACCTCTGATGGTGTTTTGTCAGGGTATTGTAGTGAGAAACCTTTTTATTTTTTTTTCTACTCGTGTGCTAATGCACAGAACCTGTTGACATGTACGTGTGCGTATCCAGATGCAGGGCTTTGCACCGTGAGCTGACCTTGTCGAGGAACCAGTCGGGTCGGCTGCCGGAGCCGTCAATACGGAGCCTCATTTTCTTGAGTGGGGCTATGTCATCGATCTCCATGTTGAAAGTGTCTTCCTGACCGCGCTCAAACCTGTCCCCCACAATAAGCAACTCAGAGTGTTTTTTCATATTTCAGAGTAGAAAACGGGTGTAAAGATATGAAAAGAATATATATGTATATATTTAGGCTACCTGTCCTCGTTTTTCTGCAGCAGAATCTCTTCTGTGCTGCCGTTGGCACCGAACACAGACATGAAGATCTTGGTGTCCGTTCCTGCATTCTGCACATCTCCGGTTACTACCGTCAACTCATAGATAACCTGAAAGAATCGTAGTGTTTCACAAATCAGATAAGAAAACAACCCGATACAAGGTAGTCCATTTGAATCAGGATATTTTGTTTTTCCTCATTTAGAGAACTAAGAAATCATCTGTGGCATGGAAATCGGATGATTTTCATATTGATTGACCCTGATCAGAGACTCACGGGTTTGGAATTTCAAAATAAGATCTTTGAACTTACAATATGTGCTACCAGGTTGTACTAACAACACTCTTTAGTTAGATATCTTCAGTATCAGTATAAAATAAGAATAGAACTCAAATGTGGCTCGACGATGTAAAAGAAAGTGTTCATGAGAGCGCAAGGCTTTCAAAAGATAACAGGAAGGTTAAATGTAATACAGCAAAATTATCTGTTTTCCCGTTCAGAGTTCATCTTCTGTCTGCTGCAGAACATGCTAGATTTGGCAATATTGAAATCTAGTCGCTAAGACACACTCTCACGGGAAGCTAATTCAGACTCTTGGTAATAATGCTACCTACTCTAACTGTGCTAATCACAAATAAAAACAGCTTAAAATGGCAACCCTGTAGTCACGGAGTCCTTATAAAACAACATGATTATAAAAGTTGCTTTTACATCTTATAATCTAGCTCTAAAAGGGAAACTAAGTGACTACTGTTTTGTAGAGATTCTTTGAGCGTTTTAGCTATTAAACGAAAACATATTTGCGATTTTTTTTTTCTGTCTAACAGGAAAACAAATAAACACAGGCAATATGGTAAGACTAACAGTCATTTCTTTCTTGAAAGAGATAATGTCAGCCAAAGAGATGATCTGTCAAAAAAAAAAAAACCTACACCCAGTGGTTAATTTATGAGCCCAATGACTTTAATAGTCATTAATATGTAATTTAACTGTAAAGTATAGCCCTGCACCAAAAATTTATAATAAACTTGTCTTATCGCTCTTATAGGATTCATAAACTAATTATATTAATATATCTAAGACAGATAAAGTCTTTAAGGGTGATAAAAATCAGAACAGTGCTTTAGATACAATAACACATGGACAACCTGAAAATTTATTGAGTTATTACATTATATAATCTACTCACACTGCTGTACAAATGCATTTCTGTAAAGTCCTCATAATTAGAGGCTACATGACAAAAAGGATTTCCAAGGGATGAAATTATGTGCTTGAGGAAGTCTGACTGTAATATCATGTAGTACATTAGATTTTTCAGAATGGGTGTTTATTTTTAGCTGTTTTTTAAGATGTCCCTATTGATTAGAAACTAGTTATTCCTAGCTATAAATAATGCTGAAAATAAACAAACATGTTAAAGATTTCACAGTTTTTGATATGTGAAAGTACAACAGATTGAGTCATTTCTCTTGTCCGTTTACGAACCTTCTGGGTGATGGCAATGGCCTCTGCATCTAACACATTGAACACTCTGGCTGTCAAGCCGTCCCCTCGATCTTTGGCCAGCCAGCACTTGCAAGCAAAGATATATTTGACCCCTTTGGTTGGCACAGCAACGGCCAGCTCATCAACTAGCCAGCAGCTCTCCGGAGTGGCCCCATCATGGCCGAGCTGCGGGGAGGGGAAAGGACAATCACTTCACACAACAAGGCTGTATTTTTCCAGCACTTTGACTCATGTGTGGGTGTGCATGGGAGTGCCCGTTCCTCGGTGAAACTCTAAAAGCTTCACCCCCGCTACTCACCTCCACCTTTTTAATCTCCCCCACGTCTGAACCGTGGGCCTCGAAGCTCTCCAAGGAGCCAGCCTGAAAGCCCTTCCTCCCGTCAGGGAGATCGAGCCACAGCCTCTCCGTTTGGGCGTGATTGACCCCAGCGATGATTACATATGCCCTGCTGGTGGTGCTGGCATCCCTCTCCAGCCCAGTGCAGATGGAGACGTGGTACGGTATGACTGCAAGGCGGGTATAATACCTTGAGGATGTGACTGACCTCAAAATGAGATCATGATGAATGTGTGAATATTTCTTACTCGGTAGATCTTCTTCTTCTTCTTCTTCTTCTTCTTTGTCGTCCTCCCTCTTCTTCTTGCTCTTTTTGTTCATGTTACTATCAACACTGTTCACTGTCAAGGCTGAGGTCTTTTTACTCTTTAGGCTCTCTCTGACACCGTCATAATCCTAAAACACAAGAGATTAAGAAATACAGGCACAGACAAATGCAGCTGCTTAGAAATAGAAAATAACAGAGATAAGAGAGAAATATTTTTATCTATAACTATCGAGTCCTATGGCTGCGTCTGTTACCTTGACATAAAAGACTCTTTCGATGAGTCTGTCCTCCCTCTTCCTGGAGAGCCAGCGCTCGCATAAGAACAGGTAGACTTCTTCTGTGTCCAGATCGAACACCTCCACCTGGTCCAAGTACCAGTCAGGACTCACCATGCTGTTATCATGGCGGATTTTTATCTTAAAAACCTGCCCGAGGTCCACTGCTTCAATCGTGAACTTATCCACCTTGGAGAAAAGATGATGATGAATTACAAGCATGTATAACATATACAGCGCCTCACGAAAGTACAGCATTCCTATCACTTGACCTTTTCCACATCATTAAGATTTGATGGAACAGAGCGACACTATGCACGATGATGAAGTGTGAAGTTACAAGTTTCAAGTTTATTTGCAAATAAAAATATAAATAGCCACAATGGAATGGGTTTAATTTAAAGCATATGTACAGATATATGACTTAGAATGACCCAGGCTGAGTCCAGAACTAAATCTAACAGAAAATTAGTGGCAAGACTTTGACATTCACCCATCCCATTTTGACTGAGGCCATGAAAATCAGTCTGTATAGGGAGAAAAGTTGCACCTTCGATATTAGGAAAAAGGGTTCAGATTATTAGTCTTGTATGATTTTTGCACTGGTGCTTGTGGTGGTAACATGACAAAATGTGGAAAAGCTCAAGGTGTACGAGCACTGTGTGTCTTCTCTTCAAGTGTTGTAGCTAAGAAAACGTTTTCTTACAGATCCCCGTTCAAACTTGTTACTGTTCGTTTCCGACTTGCTCAGTTTTCTCTCCCCAGTGTCCCCCAGGTCTCCATAAATCGTGAGGAAGACGTTCGCGTCCGTACCAGAGCCGCTTACATCACCTGTCATCACTGACACGTTGTATGTGTGCGCTGTGGTGGGAATAACAGCAACAGAGCACATCGGTTTTGGCTATTTTCAAGACAATGTACAGAACAAAGAGGCAATTTACCATCTTTTGACAATGCTGTCATGACAGATTTATTAAGGGAAAGAGGCAAAGGAAAAAAAACAAAACAAGACACAACATACTCTCCAGGGCATCTTCCACTTCGACCTCAGTCACTTTCAGGCTGCCGTCTCTGGAAAGCTTCTCAGTGATGATGTCAGAGGGCTGCAGCTCTCGCACTGTTTCTCCGTCGTCTTCTGACTTGGCGAGCCATCGTTCACAGGGGAAGATGACGGTCTCTGAGCCCTAAACAGAATGAACATTATTACCACCAAGAATTTATCTTAGTATTTTCTGTCTGTGTTTTCAAATGTGTATTTGTGATGATAGTAAAACCACACTGTTGGAGCAGTGTCAGTTTTCCAGGTGAAGAACATCACCACCTGCTGACTAGAAACAGGAGAAGAAAACGCTGGTAAGTGGTAAATAGATGGGAAATGTGAGTCTACTGCGACTTTAAACAGAAAATAAGCATCAGGGTTGAATTGTGTTTTCAGTAGATCAGCTAGTGTTCACACTGGGGTTGGTCTTCATCGATCCTGGATTCCGAATTAAATTTTTTACAGGAATTGGAACCAGTGCTGTACATTTACCAGAACTGCCATCTGGCTATTTGTCCAACAAACAACATCAGGTTATGGCTGAATCCTCTTTTATAGCCTAATGTTAACCCTTGACCTCAGGCTTCGAATGGGGTAGGATGTCCAAAATGTTTCTGTGAAAGGGGAACTGCTAAGAGAAATGACTTTGCAGCCCTAAAACAGAAAGTTTTCCAGAGTCAGTCTTGGAATAAATGATTGAGAGGAACCTTTGCCAATATATTCATAAATTTAAATATTTTCTACATTAACATATTTCTAGTGGGCTGATAACCTGATAAATGTTTAGTTTGAAGTGTTGCACTATTTTATGTTTGCTATCATTAATTTAGGTTAATCTGTGGATATAATGTATTTTTTAGGTTATTATCTAATAATTAATTTTTACATCTAATTATTCTAAAAATAGATATTTTAAGCGTTGATTACCTTCAACGTTACCTTCACAATGACGATTACACAGATACACTATGAAAAGTCAAATTCTACAAGGTGAAACACATAATTTTAAAAAATTTTAATGAAAAATGCTACATTCATTCATTTATAATCATGCATACCTGCTTGACGCAACAATAATTAAAAGAAATAGTATTTTTCACCAGATGATTTGAATGCTAAAGAGTTTACTGGTCAATATAGAGTTTCCTCTATTGTTGCAGTCACGCTGCAGACGTACCTTTCCCTTCCTGAGCAGGCGTCTGATCTCCACTCTGTCCAGGTGCCAGCCCGGGTTGACCCCCCGGTTGTCATGGCCGATGCGGATCTTCTCAATTACGTCCCCTACATCTTCTAACTGCAAGAACAACAATACAAATTGCTCTTTTAAAGGAAGAATTCGCCATAGGCAACCATCTGCTTTCCAAAAGATAAAAAAAAAATAAAATAAAAATTCTGCATGTATTAATTTGTAGCTTCTCATATTTTAACGTACTTCAACAATAAACATGTCTTCAGCTCCTCTTTCGAAGTACATTCTCCTTTCCCTCTTGTTGACACACAGGGACTTCTGCTGAGTGCACACTGCGTCTCTTCCATACAGAACAAGAAAGACGTCGGCGTCTGTCCCGGCTCCGAAAACGTCGCTGGTGAAGGTTTTAATCTCGTACGGAACAACTAGGAACAACAAAAATAAAACAAATCAAACGTATTTTTGGCACATCCAAAAGAAACAAATTTCATACGAGTGCAACATAAAACAGTGAGTATTACATGGTGTGTAAAACTCTGTTTGAAGAGGGTTAGGAAAGAGATCCCTGACAATCGCCCCATCGTCTTCTCCTTTGTCCAACCAGCGGCCGCACGGAAAGCGTAACTTCTGCCCTACAGACTGAGCGTCGATCTCTACCCAATCGAGGAACCACCCTGCAGATCCTCCTCCTTAAAAATTCATCAATGTGAATGAACTTTGAGTTATTTGGCAATGTTTAAAAAAAGAAAAAAATATATATATATCTTAATGTACCGCAGTTGTCATGTCCAATGCGCAGCTTCCTCAAGGGTCCCAGGTCAACAGCTTCCACTGTAAATTCATCAATCATGCCTCGCTCAAACTTGTTTCTATGCGTCTTTGAGGCCTTTAGAGTAATTATACCTGCAGATATGCACAGAGGAGCTTAAATACATTACAATGCATGCAAATCAAACACAATATAATAGCTTAAAGCGTCACCTGTGTCATCCTTGGTACCAAAAAGGGTCATGAAGACGTTCGCATCTGTTCCTGCATATTTCTTGTCGCCGGTTTTTATCCTCACTGTGTATGTTGTTGACATGGCTGTAAAAAAAACAAAACAAAAAAAAAACAAGACAAAAGTTACTAAATAGGCGAGTTATTTCCCTTTTAATGGGTCTTATTGGTTCAGAATAGAATAGAATAGAATAGAATAGAATAGAATAGAATAGAATAGAATAGAATAGAATAGAATCTGGTAAGATTTATATGCGTCAACAGCAAAGTGGTAGGCAAATAGAGACGCAAATTAGAAATAAATAATAATCATAAAAATAGAGATGGAAGCTATGCAACTGTAAAGTATTAAAGATACATAAAAACAAAAGGTGACAAAAAATACAGTAATAAATATGAGATGAAGATCCTGCAATATTAAATTTTATTACGGTTTTGGTTGAACCATCATACTTTTGCTTTTCAATAGTTGTTCTCACCCTTCTGTTCCAAGCCAAGGGTCGCTTCAGAGTCGTCTTCATCTTCATCCCCCTTCTTCATGAAGGCTTCATCCACAGGGACCAGCTCTCTGGCAAGCTGGCAATCGTCTTCATCAACAGCAAGCCACCGTTTACATGGGAAAAAATACCTGCGTCCAAGTACATGATTTACTCCAAATATTCTCTAGATTTGTTCAGATTCAAAGTCTCCACATAACACTGGTGATCTTTTTTTTTTTTTTTTTTCAAAGTCAAGTACCGTTTCATACCACACAGTGGAGCTCTACTGACATAATATGTTTTATGAGTTGGCTGAGTTAATACTGTTTAATCACATCTGAGTGAAATATCCTAAATCAACACCATTTTTCAATATTGTGGTCTCAGATCAGATAACTCTGATCTGAATAGCTGAGTGGTCAGCTGCCCTCTTCCTGTTATCCCAGTGACTCACGTTGTGTCATCTTTGGTGTCCACGATTTCCACTCTGTCCAAAAACCAGCCGGCGCTGGCCTGGCTGTTGTCATGACGGATCCTGAGTTTCTTCAGGACCCCGAGATCAACTGCTGTCAGGCTGAAAACATCCTCCTGGGTCACACACAAGCAGTAGAAATATGAAAAAAGAGACTTTTTATTTACATTTTATCAGAAAATGGCATGTTAACAAATATTTATACCCTTCTCAATAAGCAAAAGATAAATCTTTACTGGAATTAAAACCTTCCTAATTGTTGATCATGCTTCTGCTGGTGTTTTGATGATTCATCTTCGGTGATAAACTTGACGTATTTGGGTTTGGAAAGCCTCCCTGTCACCACTCTGGCTGGGGCAAATGTCACTACTAGTTAGACGAAGCATGTCGGTAAAATTAAAAGATCACTTTAAACCTAAATATAACATGGGTATGAAAGTTTTTGTTGGCATTCTGTACTCTTTAGTTAATAGAAGTACGTGTAATTGAAAGTTTTTTTTTTTGTTTATACTCCTCAAAGCATGCATGAACTTTCAATTAGTAATCCATGACTTCCTGTGGCCCTGAGGCATAAACATCACTTGAAACAGAAGCACATTCCTCTTGGCCTCCATTCAAAAAGGGAATGAGGAAACCAGACCGGTCTTGCCAAGGCTCAAAGTGAGGAATATGGTGAAGGAGGTAAAAATCTTTGAAGCTCAGTTGGAGGACTGCAGCAAAAAGTGTCATCTTAAGGTCATCAAATGTCAAAAACGGCCACACTGTAAAAACAAAAATCCTTACCAAGTATTTTTGGTCCAGGTTTTGAGTGGCAATATCTCAAAACATGGGTATGAAACAGACACTTGGATACACTTGAAACAGACAAAACCAACTTACTAATAACTTTTTTGCAATATATGGGAGGTTCCTTTAAGTGAACGTGTCCTTAAGTGGAACTAGAACTTTTTTTTTCATTAATATGAAAGAATTATTGACATAAAACAAGTTCCTATTTCTTGCTGAAAAGTTACTTGCATTGTTTATGTTTTTTTTTTTTTGTCTTATTTTAAGTTTAAGTGTAGTAAGATATTTGCACTGGAAATCAGACAAAAATACTTGGTAAGATTTTGTGCTTTTTCAGTGTAGTGGCCTCTATCTACATGCTAACCAGTTCGTTGGAAGGCAAGTTTGGAAAAAAAAACAGTTTCTTGTCCACAAACACAAACAAATATAAATCTTTTAATATTCTATAGAGCAGAATAATGAAGGATTGCTCTCTGTGTGCTAAAGCTTTTAAAGTGTTATAGAAGAAGTACAATTTTTTAAAAACATTTTAAATACAGGCTACAATTTTGAGAGAAGATATATTTTAACTCAATTGGATCATAAGTACAGGAGGAAATACATTAATCCACTAGAAGTGGTGACCGTTTTCCTTGACAACAAAAGTTGAATTAAACTTAATTTTAAAATCGAGTTCCACCGAACAAAACATACCTGTCCTTTCTCGAATTTATTCAGGTGATTGGATTTCCTGAGCCATCGCTCCCCTGTGTCACCAGTCTCTCCGTAAATGGTGATGTAGACTTTGGCATCGGTCCCGGCACCCCACATTGTCCCAGTGTATACATAAACCTCATAAGAGTTCACTGAAAGGAAAACATAAGTAAGTCTTTAATGGAATGCAGTGGCTAATTAAAACACTGCCTGTCAGGCTTGACATATTAGTGAGTGTGCAGATTACAGTCATGCTCCACTTACTCTCCAATTCCTCGTTGGAGTCAGTCAGCAGTTCAACCACAATCTCCCCGTCCTCTTCGTCCCGGGCCAGCCAGCGGCCACAAGCGAAAGTAAATGTCTCCACCACTTCCTGCAGCTCCTCAATTATCTCCACCTCCTCCTCTTCTTTCTTTTTCTTTTTCTTGTCCTTCTTCTTGTCCTTTTTAGTCGTCTCTTCTTTCTTCACCTCAATCTGCACCATGGCCATCGTTAGCCTCTTGATGTCCACCATCTCCAGAAACCATCCGTCTCCGATGCCCTTACCGTCGTGGAAGATTCGGATTTTATAGATTTTCCCGACATCCAGAGCTTCAATCTGCATTTTAGGGAAACAACAGTATTTGAAGTATGAATGTATGTGTCTGAAATGTTTTTTGTTTGTTTGTTTTTTTCAGTCTAAATGCACCTTTTGCTGTGATTGTAAGAAACTGCATCTAGAGACTGAAGGTTTTTTTTTTTCTCATTCTTTTTTTGCAATTTGGCCCATCATAAAGTTTTATGTGGCCCAGAGACACATAAACCTTGAAAATAACTGTTGTCTGTTTAAACAATATTTTGTCAATTAAATAACAGCAGTTTTCAACAAAAGAAGATTAAGACCACAGAAAAAAATAACAATAATTTTCTTAGAATTTTGACTTTTTTTTCGGAATTTTGACTTTTTTCAGAATTATTCTGACTTTAATCTTCTAAGGTCAAAAGTCAGAATTCTGAGAAGCAAAATCAAAATTCTGAGGAAAATAAGATCAAAATTCTGAGAAAAAAATGTGAAAATTTGAACCTTTTTCTCAGAATTTTGACTTTATCTCAGAAAACTAAAGCCAGAATCATTATTTTTTTTTCCAGTGGCCACAATCTTTTTCTGTAGTTTTCATATATATGCTGCCAAATTACATCAATCTGAAATGATGTTCAGTATTACTGAATCTTAAGAAGTACTCGTTGAGTGCAGAGGTGGCTATTTATTCAAATTTCAGAAGTTTGTTAGTGGGTTTTATCAGTACATTTTGCCACAACCGGCCTTTTGAGGACATTCATAAGAAAAATACGTTTGACACCCTTGCTGTAGCAACTCCCATGTGTGCACATCTCTGCTTTCAGATTTTCACTTTTCTTTTTTTTTTTTTAAAAGAAAAATTATTGCAAACCCTGTGATGCATTACTGAGATGGTAGTAATTCAAGATGAATATTTTTGGAAGACACAGTGAACATTAACATATCTTGAGGTTTAACAGAGACCTTGAAGATTTCAGTGGTGCCACGTTCAAAATTGTTGGAGCGGCTTTCCAGGGCGAGGATTTCAGTTTTCCCTTCATCTCCATATATCTGACAGAAGACATCGGCGTTGGTCCCGGCTGATCGGATGTCACCAGTGACCACTGTTATTTCATAGTTGATCACTGTTAAAGAAAAGGTGTGAGTTCACCATGACAAGTTGAGAAAAAAAACATGTAAATAAGAGGGACATACTTTGTTTTATTTTTCATTTACATTTTTCAATTTCCAAGACCTCGCTGGGATAGATTTCAACCTCCACTTTGCCGTCTGCTTCATCTTTGCAGAGCCAGCGGTGGCTCGGGAACATATACTGCATCCCGTGAACCGGCACGGAAATCTGCACACTGTCCAGAAACCATCCGGCTCGTAAGCCTTCGTTTGTGTGACCAATCAGAAGACGGTTGATCTGCACGTACAGAGTAAAATTGATGAAATACGGGGATTAGCTTCAAATAAAGTGCCCGAACGTGATTTTTCTCCGAGATACAACACACTTGCCTTTCCAATGTCATACGTATCAAGGGTGAAGATGTCAGTTCTTGCCGTCTCAAAGTAATTCCTGAGGTCATTGTCTGAGACGGCCAGGATCACTTTGTCAGTGTCGCCCTTCTCACCGTACAGCTTCACGAACACTTTGGAGTCAGAACTGGCACCGTTCACGCTGCCTGTCTTGATTGCGATGTGGTAGCCGACATCTGCACGCAAAATGTTTCATTGTTTATTCAAATTTTAACACAAATGTTAAATTATTTGTTTGGTGTTTTTTTTCTTTTTCTTTTTTTTTCAATGAATGGGTTTGCAAAAAAAAAAATTCCGTAGTGACTTACTAAAGAGACGCACCCCGTCTCCAGCTGGAACCAACTCACGGATAATCTGCCCGTCATCTTCATTGCGATCAAGCCACCTAGAATAAAAACCATGTTATATTTATCTGAGAAATATATTTGTTAGTACATTGTTGTCATGAGAATGACTTGAAATAAATCACTAATATTAAAGAAAAAAATTATATAACAAGACAAACACAAAATCAAGGTAATACAAAACTTAACATGAAATGTATACATGCAACAAAATGTATATCTTTGTCTTATGGAAGCAATACTTACCCAGCTTTAAACTTAAGGCACAATTTAAACATAAAAAAAAATAAATATTTATTACAACCAAAGTTTGTAGTCAATTGTGATAATGTGAGTTTGACTGGATAAAATAATTGGCCGCATAAAAGGAACTCCAGAAGAATCACGAACATGGCTCTTCTGTCTCATTACTTCGTCTTAAGTCTCCCAAGCCGTCTCTAATGAGCAACACAGACAGGCAGGAAGAACACTTTTTTCCTCGGGAAGTAACACTGCACCCAGCTTTGCGGTTGCACTCCAGTTACAGAACGAGAGAGCTGGCTGGCTGCATGCATTTAGTGTCCATTTGTAATGGCAAGGCCATCCAGCTCTTACCTAACTACTTAAACACATGCCACTGGAAACCTACTGACCCCAAACATGGGCAATTTGCATCAGTAAGAAGACTTCTAAAAATGCCAGAAGGATTTTAGCCGTCTGACAGCTGGCTTAGTGGTCTTTGCACAGAACAATTAGGATGTAAACATGTGAATTATTAAAAAAATATTTTATCACTTTCCTACATGTAAAATCATTTTTACATTTTACTGAATATAAAGATTAAAAAAACATCAACAATTCGCTGCTTATTTTCTAACAGTCCGAAATATAAATGCATTAAGGCAAAAATCTCCCAGGTCTTAGGAAACCCAAGCAGCCGCAGACCGTAACATCACCACACCGTGTTTGAATGTTATTGTTTTTCTAAAAGGCTCCGTTAGTTTTAAGCCAGATGTAACTTTCATCTCAACAGTGCTCAGAAATGTTTCCCAATGGTCTTGGAGATCATCAAGATGACATGGCTAAAGTCATTAAAGGGCTAGCTGAGGCCAGTGAGGTCCGCAGGGCCTTAGAGGCAGTTCTGGGCTCTTTTGTGACCTCCTGGGTGAGCCATCTTGTTCTAACGTTGGTCGGCCAGCCGTTCCTGGGAAAGTTCAGCACTCTTTTTTTTTTATTTAACAAAACTATCTTTGTCTGATATCAAACTTGATAATAAATTGCAGACGAAATCTATAACGGGTAAAGATTTTGTTTCTTAACCCTGTATATCAGGTTAGATCCATTCTAAACTAGTGTGTAGTGTGAATGCCTGTGCATGAACTGTGGCTCCTTTGCTCCCTCTTTTTTCTGATCCTTGTACCTGAGTTTAAGTAAACTGAAGTAAATCCAGCAAAGACCTTAAACAGGACCTGAGACAGATGTAGCATACATGCTAAGATTTTCAGTTTACAGCTCAAGATGCTTCTTGTTGAGAGTATCGTCTTGCCTGAAACATGGGAACTCAGTGGCAGAGGACTCAGGCTGTCCCTCCTCTCTGACCAACACCTTATCAAGATACCAACCACAGCCTCCACCGCGGCCGTCGTGACCTACTCTGACTCTCCGCACCTGGCCCAGGAAGACTGACTCGATGAGGAACTCGTCGTGCTGCGGGCAAAACAAGGAGAAAATAAAGACTTAAAATATGTTTCACAAAGAACAAGAACGTAAATTTATGTGAAATTTAGGTTAATCGTTTACTCACGTTTCCCTTTTCAAATTTGTTGACGTTGTTTTTGCTCATAAACATGAGACGCTCTCCTGTGTCACCCAAGTCTCCAATAACATTGAGGAACACGCTGGCATCGGTGCCACTACCACTGACGTTGCCAGTGCAGATTGTGACCCGATACTTTATCACTGAAATGAAAGTATCAGGAAAGAGCTGGTGTTGCTCTAGGAACAATTCACACCGTTCCTGCCACACCGTACTTAAACACTATATATTTTAATAACTGGGGAATATCTTGATATCTTACGGGGCAGCGGCTCATCAATGAGTGCTCCTGTGGCGGGAAGTTCTCGGACAATCTCATTGTCATCTTCATTGATGTCCAGCCAGCGGCCACATTCAAAAGAGTACTTGTCCATGGTTAGAGTCTTGAGCAAAGTGACCTGCAAAAAGTCTCGTCTGTCATCAAGCTCACCTTTTACTGCACTCTGGTTTGTGAACTTCCTTCACACAACAGAAAGAATAGTCGTGGCTCACCTTCGCTAAATGCCAGCCAGCAAATGGATTTCTCTTCTCATGCCAGATCCGCAATTTTAACAATCGTCCCATGTCCGGCATTTCGATCTACAGAAATCCCCCCCAAAAAAGTTAGGTATAAACAAAAACATTAAAATCGCCTCCTAGGAACATTTTATGGATCAACATCTCAAATAAACCAAATAAAGAATGAGACGATCCCAGATTTACCATGAATTTGTCAATCTGTCCTTGTTCAAAGCTATCTGAATTGTTTTCCAGTTTAATCTCATCTGACTTTCCTTTCTCTCCATAAATCTGCAGAAATACTTGGGCATCTGTGCCGGCACCTTTTATGTCTGAGGTCCAAATCCACAAGGACCATGGGTACTCTGGCGTGAATAAAAAGAGTATTATTCCAACACAAAATTTGTATAAAAAGATTTTTAAAAAAATTCTACACAGTAAACACTATGATTTATTTTTTAACTCACTTTTGTGTTTTTTCTGTCTGAGCGAGACCATCTCATACAGTTCCCTCTCAATAAGTCCGTCTCCTTCATCCTCATCCAGCCACATCCCACATGGAAATGTTTGCTCAATGCCAGTGAACGGACAGTATATCACCACCTGCAAGCAAAATGGCTGCTTAATGGATAAACCACGCTGCTACAATCAATCTGTTACCAATTAGAAATGTGTAGTACCTTTTCACAGTACCACCCTGCACCAACAGCACCGTTGTCATGACCGATGGTGACCCTGCTGAGAGGGCTGATCAGTTCACAGATCTCTACATTGAAGATGTCAATGAGAGCTCGCTCAAAGGCACCACCTTCTAGGAAAATTTTGCCACTGTTCTTTAAGCCCTTGGAGCCATGCATGACCATGTGGATCTTGGAGTTGGTTCCTGCTCCCCTGATGTCACCAGTCATTACTTGAACATTGTATATAATCCCTGAATAGGCAGATAAAAATATAAAATTACCTTTTTTGGATTGAAAACATACTCTTTAAATGGATTTAAATAGGAATTTATTTGATGGTTCATGCTTAAAGTGTAGCAAACACAAGTTGATGGCACTTATTATCACACCCATTGGTTGCATTGATCCAACCAAGACGTCTCTCTGTATTTTGCCGTCATCTTCATCCATGGCAAACCAGCGATTCACCGGAAATTCATATATTTCTTTATTCCCCATATCATCTATGACAACCTGCGATGTAAGGAACATTAAGCACAATTAGCAGTTTTTGTTTTTTGAAGAAGTGCACATCTTTAAAACCACAACTTCATCCATCTACATGCCTTGTCTAGAAACCATCCGGCTGAGGAACCTCTGTTGTTGTGACCGATGGTGATTTTTCTAAGCCTTCCCAGGTTTGGAGCCTCTATTGTAAACTTGTCCTCTGAACCACGTTCAAAGTTGTCTTTGTCACTATCCAGTCTTCTTTCCCCTTTCACATTACAAAATATGATTAAGAATTACAGAGTGAAACTTCAAGACACCCAAGAAGTTGCAGTTATTGAAAGTGAACTGCTGAATAGATATGATTTTGAGCTTCATATTGGACTGATGTTGAATCTACATAAGTTTGATTCAAGAGGTGAAGCACCAAGAAGCAACAGTTCAATCTAGATGTTAACTAGTGCAACTGGGGAGAGAAGGTTCTATGTCCTTAAATTTGCAAGGTTCATAGAATAACAGAATAGGTGGCACTTGGAGAGGAAGTGCTCTAAGGTAGCTGCTAAACTATCCAACCATCCAACATTCCTTGCAAAAGCATTATACAGCATTAAACCAACTTGTCACGATTAAGTGGAGTTGCATTGTGGGTTCACATGAGTCTGGGGCTATTGTGTCGCTTGGCATACGGGGTATACCGATGCACAGCTGGCCCAGTGTTGAAGCCAATGTGTACATGAAGGCATCTGAAGGTCCATGGCTACCCAGCTTCTGTCATCTTTCCCCAATCAAACCTGTGTGGCATCAGCTGAGACATCAATTTCATTCCAGTTCTGATCTCTAGGATCAACACAGTGGGAAAACACTGGAGACAACAGCTGTAAGACTCCATTCCACAGCAAACTGTGGCTTGTATCCAGGCCAGAAGGAGAGCCACACTCTTCTGACATGGAGCATGCCGCCATCTCTATGACCCAGTGGATCTGGCATTTCAATGACTGTAATACAGATTGATGTGCGCTATCTTTTAATTTCCACCACTATTCCTTTGTGTTTACCTTTTATTACCAGTGAGTGCATTTGAAGACCCAACCGTCCTGTGTATTCTACATTACCTGTGTCACCATGTTCTCCAAAGATATTCAGGAAGACATCGGCATCAGTCCCACTTCCTTTCATATCAGCAGTGAAAACACTCACAAGATACTTATTTACTGCAAGACAAAAAATAACACATTAGGCCAGAAATGGCTTGTGAAAATCACTGGAAAAGCCTCAAATGCAGTTTCCAATCCACAGTGGAGAATACTAAATTGCTCTATTCCCTTTCTTAAGGTTCCTCAAATATCACCTCTGAGATGGTTTCCAAATTAAATATTTATAACTCTGGGTGTGTATTTGACAAACAGCTGTGTTGCTACGACTGTCTCTTTGCAATGCTGGACTTGATTGTCATTAGGTGCTAAAATGTTAGATCGCATTACGGCAGGGGTCACAGGGACCAGTTTTACCCGAGGACTACACTGGGATAGCATTCAGTTACAACCTGAAACTATAGGACGGCCTGCAGACTTTCAGGCAGAGTAGTGTCTTCCTTGTCAAACACATCCAATTACTACTCAGTTTTTGTGGAAGGTTGCCTCATCTTTAAAAATGTATTGTGCCCTTTGTGAGGCTTCGGTTTACATTTACAAATCACTACTACGATCCACAACTTTTCCAAACAACGTCTTTCCAATTGTAATCGCTTGTTTTGTGGTTTTGTAAGAGGAGTTTGTGGCCTACATTTTGGGACATCCATGGGGTTTAGACTGCCCAGGAGATCCCTGACGAACAGGTTGTCACCCTCCTCCCGGCTCAGCCAGTTGTTGCAGGGGAAATAGAAGCGCAGATGGGGCCGGATCATGTCGGTCACCACCACCCTGTCCAAGAACCAGCTGGCGCTCATTCCCGTGTTGTCATGTTCAATTCTAGAGAAAACAAAAGTCCGAGTTTCACATTATTTGATTTGCACACTCTAATCGTCTCATCACATGAGATAAAATTTTACAGTTTAATACTAAACAAGGCTATTAATTTCATACAAACCCAGTTGCTAAGCTACAAATCTGGTCTTTCTGGAAAATTGAGAGGAAAAATACTGTTGTTGAGAGAGACCTCTAAGAAGTACCAGTTGCAGCTGGTCACAATTCCTTCATATAAAATGCATCCAATTGTTAGCCGAGTGGTCTCCACGGCAACAGTGATAGCTCTGCTCGGTGATGATGGTGAGACGAGATGAAAAGTGTTTGATGTGATTGCTCTTGAACTTGTAGAGGTGGTGATTTTGCATGTTTAGAAATTTGGGTTTCATAAATCCTTGCCTGATTCAGTAACTTGTGTGGGCTGGCTGTGACGTAGCTCTGCTTCCTCTTCATCCACTCATAACAACAGATGGGATTTAACCTTTTGTCACTGGACAAAATCTCTTCATGTCCAACAGATAAACACATGCTTACATTCTGCATGGTTTATTTAACCATGAAGCTTACGTTCATTGAGCTGCCTACAACTTGGAAATTTTAAACATTTGATCCAATGATGGAAACAACTCTAGTGTAGCAATGAAGAGAGGTTTTACAGTGACTTGCATTTTCATATGATACAGTACCTTAGCTTTTTAATTGGGCCAATGTTTTGTGTTTTGATGCGGAAAACATCCGTCTTATTCTTCTCAAATGCATTCCGGCTTCTGTAAATAAAAAAAAAAAATTAAAAAAAGTGAGAAAGTATTAAAATTTGTGAGAAATCTGGCATGAGCAACTTCCATTATTTAATCCAGTGAGATTATAACAGACAGATAAAGGAACTGATCTCAGAATCTGTAAAGGGCATCACCCCGGCTGATCTGGCTTAAGGGACGCCTGTGGACTGATGGTGGTATGATCTGAAACCTTCCTCAGGCTCTCACGCTTCACCCCTCTCTCCTTGTTCATGTGTTGTACTTTTGCCCCTCGCAGAGAGGAAACAGAGTGTGTGAGCACATGAAATCCCCCTCTAACCCAAGACTGCGCATCAGATGGCCTCTTATATCTGTTGACAGATTCCCTGACAGACCCACATCTGTCTTTTATTTTTTTGCTTTTAATGTTACCCCGGTAAGGCCAAGGATTAAGGTCATAAACTGTCAACAGGTGAACTTGTGCCCTCATACACCATTTCAAGTTGCCCGCGGAGATGAAAAGGAGACACTGCAAACTTTGGAATTCATGCAATTTTAAATCTGCTGTAATCACACTGAATTTCCAAAGAAGTACATTCTTAATGTGCCTTGGAGGCTTGAAGAGATAAGCATCTCCCTTGCCCGTATTGTGCTGCAAAGTGTAAACCTATCACGACACAATACAGGCAGGACCAGACGCATATCGGAGTAAGGTGAAACTGCTAACTAAGCCAGAAGTTTATTGTGTAAATACCAGAGGAATCAAAGGCATCTTTGTCCAGTATTTTATCAAATTAGCTGTCACAGAGTGTGGACATACTGAATACAAGTCACGTTGATACATACTGAAATGAATGAATGGGACCACCACAAGGTGTGGATGACATGATCCAGAGTGGTTGACAATAAGCTGTGTGTGTCCTGTACGCTGCCAAGGTAACTCTGTCTGTCAGTCAGCGTGAGTGGAGATAAAAGCAGCCTGCTGCTGATAAGATCCCCTGGAAGTCATTTGATCATCTGCATAAATGACATCGTGGTCTTCTTTCATTCCTTTGAGAATGGAAACGAAGACTAGCCATGTCACATAGTTCCTCCTTACTCCAGATATTCTGAGTCCAATAGTTGTTTTTGGTTGTTGTTGTTGTTTTTCTTTTTACATCTGTATGAAGGAGAGATTCCTGCTTCACAAGGAAACCATTTAGTCTATTTTCAAATGTCAAAGTTTTTAGAATGACCAGTGGAAAGTTGAATAGGAATTCTCTCCCATACAGTCTCATATTCACAATACAAGCAAACAAAGGTACAGAATGTTAACCATCTCCTTTTGTAGACCAGTTAGCAAGTACCTCTTTTCTGTGCTGAGGAATTAGGGAAAAACAGAAAACATTAAAAGTTAATGATTCACTGTGAAAATATGCGAGACCTGTAAACATCAGTAGTTATGTACATTAAGCATGGTCTTAAATCAAAAGGTGGAATTGTTGGGGAAACATTTTTATTTAGCACCATAATTATACTTACTTGCTTGCCAAGTGAACCTTGGGTGAGACGCCAAAGTCTCCAAAGAGGGTGACAAAAACATTGGCATCAGTCCCAGCTCCCTTTACATCCCCTGTGACTGTAACCACCTCATATACTGTAAGAAAGAGGAGACAGGATATTAAATACGACAAAAAAAACAAAACACTCCCTCTTGTATTTATGAGAATCCCTGACTGAAGGCCGGAACCACCCCAAGTTACTTAGCTGGAGCAGTAGTTTTACTTTAGCTAAAACTGAATTTAAGTTAGTTTAGTTTTACAGCACCAATTCACGACAAAAATGTTATCCCAAAGCACTGTATAGCATGAACAGGGCCACTAAATTTATAGAAATATGTGATCATCTCTCTCCTGATGATGGAGGCACTATGCAGAGGAAGTTCATTCAGCAGCTTTGTTTGAGATTTTGCTCTTATGTTCATCATCCTTTACTCCATAGATTCGAGTTCAAATGTAGAACCAGTAAATATTTGGTGTTTGACTTCACCATAACAAACTGGGCTAGATCTTGTATTGTTTCCAACGATGTTCCAATCCATTTTTACAAATAAAGGCACCATAAAACTTTAATGTTTCCACTTGAGGAAGAAAATGTACACCAGCCTGGAGGGGGCAACAATCACTTTTCTAGTTAAGTACCATATCTAGCCCCACACTCTAGTGCAGATTCCCAAACTGTGGGGGGCGCCCCCGAGGCGGGGCGCCGTGTAATTGCAGGGGGGGGCGCGGGAAGCCGTCTGGATGGAAAAAAAACAAACAAACAAAAAACATGAACGCTGTGTGCGCTGGGTTTTTACCTTAGAATGCCCAACTCTCTGTTATTTCTATGTCGGTTTGATACAGTAGGGGCTACACTTCCCATATCTGTGTCCTCTGTCACTTTTATCAGCAGTTAAAACTGTTTAATCTGTTGTTAACATGTGGTAACCTATTTTTCCGAGCCGCTTTTAAACGCAACATGAGCGCTACGAAGCTCGCGCTGTTCGCAGTGAAGGAGACCTGCTGCTGCTGTGCAGAGCCAGAGGCGCAAAAAGTGGGTATGCAGCGTATGCAACGCATAGGGGCGCAGCACCAGAGGGGGCGCCAAAACCCCGTCTGGAGGGGGCGACTCGCCGATTATGTTTTCCCATACACTTCAGCGCGCCTCACGCTCCTTCACCTCTCGCACATAACGAGGTAAATGTAGCGATTTTTACACTTCACGTATCATCGCCTCGGGGGGCGCCGATTTTCGCATCCCCCTGATTAATGTGCAGTTGCGCCACTGATTATAGACAGC
>NW_006800354.1:0-177460 GCF_000485575.1 Poecilia formosa
GCAAATACAAAACAACAATATTCAGTGTCAAAACAACAATATTCAGTGTCAAAACAACAATATTCAGTGTCAAAACAACAATATTCAGTGTCAAAACAACAATATTCAGTGTCAAAACAACAATATTCACATAAACAGTTATGAGGATCTTTAGCAATGGAATATTGTTAATCTGACGACCAACAGATTAGTTGGTCATCTTCAGGTACCAACTAATCTGGATTTACTCAAAATTAAGGTACATGTAAGATATTAACTACTAAGAGTCTTTAAAGAGAACCTCAGTTTAAAATTTCTGAACTATCTTTGAAGTATAAAGTAAATAACTTTCAGGGTATCGACAGTAACATGCAGGCGATTGACAGATTGTAATCTTTGACATCACTTCAGCCCTATTCAGGATGTAACATTGTGTCCTCAAATTTAATTTATCAAGTATAGAGTTCAAAAACATGACAAAGAACAATCGGAAGTGAGATAAAATGACCAAATGGGAACACTGATCATCATCTTGGAAGCGATCATAAAGTCAGTGCAGCGGTATCTTTTGTTCCTTCTCCAGCTCTCCACTCTCCGAAACCCCCAGTCTGCAAACTCAGCAGAAATGACTCCTTCTGTGCAAGGGTCACTGCAGAAACTTTCTTAACCTTCAGTCAAAAACGTCTGGCGCATGAAAGCCACTTTGCCACTTTATAAAAACCCCCCAAATTACAGCAGTAAATGGTTTCTTTTCATTGCCGGCCTGAGGTCCAGATGAATTCTAATGAGTTCAGCTCAAAGCCTAAAAGCCAATCATGTATGCCCTTCAGTCTTTTGTTGAAATGTCTTTGTTATTGCAGCCACGTTAATCTATTAAATATCCTTCATCATCGGTGAATGCAGCGGCTGGCGGGTTTTGAAGAAGTTTAACAATGTGCAACAAGCCTAACTTCATTTTGTTTCTTTCATCCTTTAAATACAATTATAAATCAGGCGCTGATGATTTAGGCACGCAGATCTGCAAACACAGATAACCAAGACATAATTTCACTTGCTGAACACACACACACACACACACACACACACACACCATTCTCCCACCCAGGGAGATGTTGATGGGAGGCTTTGGAAAGGGGGGGGATTAGCTTATCAAGTCCCCGCCGTGCGGTTTGATCAATGATTGCAATTGTGCCCGAACTGCAGCTGCAGCAATGTCTTTGGATAACCTATTGACAAAACAACGCTCGCTAAACAAAACAAACAGAACCCAAATGAGCGAGGGGTCAGAGGAAGAAAAGCAAGCCCGAAAGGGGACCAACTGCCAGTCAGAGTATAATCTGTTATCCATCTTAAGTAAATGAAAGAGCGACAATGATGCGTTGGCCTTTGGACCCTTCTTCATCTGGGCTTTAATGATGAAAAATGGCCTCGTGTTCAGGTGCCAGCTCAGCCAGCAGATGGGATCGGGGCGAGTTTCCAGCATGCTCAGAGTGAAACCTATGAAAAAGGCCTTTCATGTGGCTCGTTGCGCGAAACAGGACAGAGAAGAGACTTCAGACACTACAGCAGCAGCATGGGGAGGCTGAGAGAAAAATACCCACCATCACCTTGGGATAGCCCACGGGATCCTTCAGGTAGGGTTCGTACTGACTCAGGTACACAGAGCAGGCTTCAAGTGGGGAGTCCAGAGCCACCTGCAGGTAGACAATGTAATTACAGTGTCAATAAGAATAAGAATAAGAATAATTAAAAAAAAAAAAACACCAAAAATCTGCATCTACTGGAGCGTAACTTTTAATGGATTCTTTATCTTGTCACAACAGATGTCTTGATATATGTAATTATCAACTATGTAAACTAAATTTTAGAGTAACACACTGTATGAGTAATAAAACTTCCATTTTGGTAAATCATGCAGTTATTGGTGTGAGACAAAAAAAAAAGTCAGTTTTCATGCGTTTATACACAGATATATTGACAGCAAAAAGCTTTTGCGAATAAGATGGAGTGACGTTCAGTTTTACAGTACAAATATTTATTACAAAGCATGTGCAGTCTCTCTTCTATTCTTTTAGAAAGCCCATAATATATTGATTAAAATATAATTTCACATATTGACATTTTTTCATTTTAAAGCTAGGGTATGTGACTTTTATAAAATAAAACATGTGTTTAAAACATTTGTTAAAACTGTCACTGTGTCGTGGCGATATTGAATGAGGCAGATCATCAGTGAAAAAATTGAGCTCTTCTGCCATCTCCCAGTGCTCCCAGTGCTAAGTACAGAAATACACAGTTCGGTCAGAAACAACGAATCAGAACCAGGAAGAGGGTTTTGGGCATAGTTAATCATCTTCCCCTTTGCTCTCTGCTATGCTACAGTTGGTTCCCATCAGCAGAGCCTGACAAGAATGCTAATGCTAGTTAGCATGGGCACCGATGATACCACATTTAAGTTTTCTTGGAACGGTAAGTTGTTTCTGCGCTGTTTGCACATTGAGCGAGCGTGATTGACAGCGCTAAAACCTTCCTCCTGGCTCTGATTGGTTGTTTTTGACCAGGAGCTATGTTTTTTTTTTTTAATTATTATTTCAAATAGCAATAGTAGCACTAGGAGGAGGTGGAGGAGGTAGATCTTTTTTTTTTTTTGTTCATTTGTGTAAGTAGTTACATTGTCTCTCTGTAAATGCTAACCCAATTTGAAAACTGTCTGACTTCCAAAATTCTTCCTTGAACTCTGGTAATAGCAGTAAGTAAGTGTGACGTACTCACCAAGCCTCTGAGGACGGTGAAAGCCATGGCAGCCAACAGGAGCACCACCAGGATCAGGTCCAAGGGACGCCAGATTAGCTTCATGGTCTGAACGTGTTGGGCCTATGAGCAGGCGTGAAACAAGGGCAGAGCACAGAGCGGCTTAGCCCTGGCTGATGTTTGGTCATACTTTCAACTTTACATGCAACATTTTACCACTCAAGCGTAAAAGTTTACTCTTTAAATCTGAAGCTGAATTGGATCCAGTGACATGACAACGGACCAGAACATTCCAGTAAATGCACGCTTGTGCTTTGGATTTATTTCAGACAGGCTGTTCATGCAAGAAGTTCATCAAATATTTCATAGATGAAAGTGAGGATTCAACAAAAAGCATCTCACCGCAGCTATTGCTGACAAAACACGAGCTTTTACAGAGTAATGTGTTCAAAGTTATTTTTTACAGTCGGAATGCAGTTTTGTTGATATCCTTTGGTTAATAGAGTAAAAAAGCTGGTTGATCATTGGCATTAACCAGCAATTAAAACTATTAAACTTCTACTTCCAAAGATAAATAAATAAAAAAAATAAGATTAGACATTAATACTTGAACACTTGTTTTGGGTAAAAGTGAATATTTAAAAGGGCGTCTTCACTTATTAACAAGACTGCTAACATCTCACACCAACTCAACTCTCAGTTTTCAGATTCAAGTCAAGTCAATGCGATGTGAATTCACGCTATCACGTTGCCACTGTGTGTATAAAATACAGCAACTGACTTATCATACTGCGGGCATGAGTCCCCATCACAGAGAAAGGACGGCAAAGTTTATCAGGCTGATCAAACAGCATAAACACTGTATCTATAAAGCTCTTCAGAATCACATCGAAGGTCAAATCACTAATGCATCAGACTCACATTGTATCCACCGATAAGCGGCCTGTCCTTGGGCCGAGTGAACAGGGTGACGGCTCCCAGCACGGGCATCAAAAGAAAGAGAAAATTGAGCCAGAAGGCTGGACGAACCTCCGACCCGTATTTACCTGCCAGAAGCACACATCTATCAGCTTGTACTTAGCATTTCAAAGGCTGCAAACATATCCACGTAGCCCAATTATTGAACTTCCTGATAAAGATAAAAACTAAAAAAATAAAAAAAATCTCTCAAACATGCGGCGCAGCCTGCCTTGGATTGCACAACAGACCGCAGAGCACATTGCCAGCAGAGGAGTTTGATCTTGTGACACTTGTGCATATGCAGTTAGAAATGCCAAGAACAGATGCTTCAAGCTGGTTTCGTGCTTTGTTCTGCGGGATGCGGCGGCGGCGGCGGCATGCTTGCCCGTGCTTTGTTTTGCCGCCTGAACTGTGACGCTGATGGTACATGGCGGGGCAGATGTTTGCTTGATTAAAGCTGGGGCTGGTGGGAGACAGGATAGAATATTAGCCTCACCTGCCACTATCCCGGTAATAAACACACTCATGTTAGCACACAAGGAGCCGGCCCAGAACAGGCCCAGGGTACGATAGGCTCTCCTGTGGAAGAAACAAACAAACAAACAAACAAAACAAAAAAAAAGATGCATGCTTTTTAATGATCTTCAATTATATTTACAGAAACAATTTAAAAGACTGAAGGCGGCGCTTTGCTAAACTGAATTCAACATGTGGCTTGAATGTATTACAAGGCCTCATTTTACAATTTAAGGCTATATAATCAGTTTTCAGATCCAGTTACGGTAATTATCTACAATGAATCAAACTGTGTCGAACTTGCAGATAATAACAAAGATTTTCGACAAAGTTTTCAGACAAGCTCGATAAAGCTAGCTCACCATTTGTTGTCTCTTTTGGCAACAAGCAGCCATTTATGTATACACTGGCCTAGAAAAGCATTGCTTCCTCTTTTTCAAATGTTTTTGTCATGTCACACTGGCAAACATCAGCTAATTTTATTAAGATTTTATGATTTCACAGTAAGCAGAGCATTATTGTGAAGTGAAAGGAATAGAAGGTATTATTTTTAACTTTTTTCTTTAATCTGATATCCTTAAACAAAATCCTGCACAGCAAATTAGTTTCAGGAGACCATAATGGACCAAAACCATAAGAACAAAACTGAACTCTGGGGAATACAGCCAAGATTTTGTTTGGCAGAAAACTGTCACTGTACAACCCCAAGAACACATAGTGAAACACGTGGATGGCAGCATTATGACATGAGGATACTTTTCTTTGGCATGGATGGGAAAAGCGGTGAGAGTTTATGGAAAAATACATGTAATTCTGAAAGAAAACCTTAGACAGGCTCCAAAAGACTGGAGTGAATGTCGCCGTTCCTGTAGAACAACAACCCCATAAACATACAGACAAACCCGTGGATATATTTAAAAATCAATGTCAACAGATGATTTCCATCATATCCAACTGAGCTTGAGGTATTTTGGAAAAAAAGAATGGGTAAATATTTCCGCTTCTAGATGTGCAAGGCTTGTAGAAACACTCTACAACTCTAAAAGGCATACAAATAACTGACTCAGAGGGTCTGAATATAATGTTCACTGCACTTGTTAGATTTTGATTTCAACAAATATGTCAGAAACCTTGCATCATTTCCCTCTCACTTTACAAACGTGCACCACTCTGTGTTGGTCCGTCACATAAAATTCCAACTGAAAAAACAGAAGTTCGTGATTGTAACCTGGTAAAACATGAAAAAAAAGTGTGTGATTGCTTTAGCAAGACGGTGTTTTGTTGTGAGGACAGGCAAAGATAAAGTGGACACAACTTGACTTGAGCTGCATTCACGAGCGCCCACCTGTCTGTTATCCTGCTGATCATCATCAGGTAGAGGATAAAGTGTGCTATTCCGTCCCAGTAACACATCATGATGGCATATGAAGTCCCCAGATATGGCTCACCCTAAAACATTAATGAATATCATGGCTTAAAAATCCTTGTAAATAAATACCTAACATGGATTTCTGCTCTTTTTTTTAATTAAATTATTTCTGGTATTGGTGTTGTTTTATGCGATTATTAACAGTAAGAAAATTCAACTTACTGTCTTCTGGTAGAAATCCATAAAGCCAGAAATTATGCCGTCATATTCCAAGGCACTGGTCAGGTCAATGACACATGTAAAACAAAACTCTGCAAAAACTGCGTTGGAAAAAGAATATTAGTTAAAGTTCCAATTCTGTTGGGGGGAAAAAAAAGACAATTATTCTTTAAAAAAAAAAAATTTTATTCATGTTTACCACTGGGAATCAGAAAAAAAAACTATTCAGACCATCAACCTTTATCCAGCTTTTCTGTGAGCTGCTTTTGAGCTCTGAAATGTTTGCCTTCAACCAGCAAGCCATTGATTTATAGAAGAGTGTGGGGAGGTAAATTAAGTCTTGAGTGAAATGGTAGGCTGGGGGCATGTTTTAATCACACTGAGAAGCCTAGCCTCAGGTTTAACACCCAGCAGAGCTGAAAGGCCTTGTCCTGCAGGCAGAATCTAATAGAGGAGGCAACATTAAACTGTGTTACAATTCAGCTAAAGCCCTCACACCATAATCTCTGAAAAGGTAATCATTTTAAGTGCTATTTTGTATCACCTGCTTTTTTTTTTTATTTTCTTTCTTCGCATGTAAAAAATAAAAATGTAAAAAATAGTTCATATTCTGTGAACGCCGCATGTTACGAAGCAGCTCTGGGATGCCACGTTGGGCTATTATGACACATTGAAGACGCGTGCCGACTGAGATGTTGACAGCCACAATAATGTGGGCTGGACCGAGTGTATTAAATATCAGAAGTAAACAGCATGATGTCCCCCTAGGTCCCCCTGGTTTTAATTATAAATGGCTGCTGCAGCCACTCTATTCTGTGTCCCTGCAGGACCAGAAAGTAAGAAAAACGTACCAAGAGAAACCTCAGATATGTGTAGCTCTTTTATCAGCATTCTCGCTTTTATCACTTCAAATTCTTTGACATTTGTAGCTGTATCTTCAATATTTTTAAACCCTTTTGCTGAATGTGGAATCAGTTTGTGTTATATACGTGTTTAGAAACAGCTTCTCACTTTCCACATGCACGGTCATATGGGGACAAAATCTTAACACAATGGCTAAAGACTCCCAGTCTGTGGAGGAGGGGGAGGGGGGGATTGAACCAGTCATGCCATAGAAAAGTCTGATTAGACTTTGCTCTGATCCTGATCAGTATAAGCAGCTTTGAACATATCAAGCAAGATCATATTGGGTAAAATTCTTGTTTTTCACTCTGATATAGTGAGCAGTGGGTGAAGCTTCTGGAAATCCTTGAGTTCAGCTCGGTACCGAAGTGTGGAGGGTATTTAAGGTGTTCAAATCCGGAGAATTTCGAAACCCTATGTATGTGCGCAAGTGGGTTGAGAAGTGCACATGGTTGCGTTGATTACCAAAGAATAAGAAGTCTTTAGGTGGGTTGCCACGAGTGATGAGGTAGTAGAAGAGAAACACAATTACCAGCACAGCGACACCGGTCTCCAGGATCACATAAGGCCTGTGGGGGGAAAAAAACACGTGACTGGAAGTACAGCGATTCCACCATCACAGCACAATTTCTCTTCCTCGTTCTTTTTGACTGAACAGTTTCTTCCAGGGGGGGAATTGTGCTGATCTTCTCTGCGAAGCTAAATTACCGACTCGCAGGAGGCCAGATTGCACAACGTACATGCTGAGATTTGAGAGAAATACCTGGTTGTTTGGTTTTCTTTTCACGATTATCTTATTTTGCTTTGTCATGCAGTAGAATGATAGTCAAAACATCAAGCACATTTACATTTCAGCTTAAGGTGCATATAGCTTTAAACCCAAATATCTTTTGTTTTTTTTTTAGCTTTATAACTTTTTAAAAGAAGAGAGCAAGGAAGAAGATCCATAATGCTAATAAAAAGCTTTTTTTTTTGCACATGCAGCAGTTTCAGAGCTTTAAAATGCCTGTGCCGTGTTTCTTATAAATATTTATGCTCAGACGAAATATTCCCTATCTATTGTTTCAAAACTACATCATGTTAATTAGTCACATCGATCTGAAAACGTATCGCCTCTGCAACGCGGTTGCCTAATGTTGCGCTAAACCAGAATTACAAGTTTGACTGTAATCATAAAGGAGCCATTTAAAAAAAAAAAAAAAAAAAAGCTTTAATCAATCATAAGCATCAAGGAGAGGAAACACTGAGGTAAGGCTATATGTAAGTTCAACACGGCTCTCAGTGTTTACTGGTCAAACGTGCCACTGGAAAAGATTAATGTGGCCGAGATATCTCCAGGCAAGCAGAACAACAACCACAGGGAAACTCTCCACGTCTGCTCGCAGAAGGAAAACAAATGGCTCCCGCGTGGAAGGCGGGCCTCCCCGACTCGACTCGACTGTACGGGAAGATTTATGCACACTATATTGTTTGTTTGCAGAGTGTAAGAGCACAAGGCATATGGCCTGTCAAGAGCAATTCATCAAATTCTTCTGTGCAGTCTGAATTGACTGTCATCACACACACACACTTGAAAAAAATAATAAGGAAAAGAAAAAAACAGAACCAGCTGAAATATTCACCTAAGAGGTGCATAAGAGTCCTCGGAGATAAGAGATGCATTGGGAAAAACACAGAGGAGTGGACACCAACTAGGGCTTTGTTTATGTAAAGTTAAGGTTTGCAGTGAGCAACCGTGAAAATCTGCGAATGCTATGCAGCTTTTATCCAATGAATTGACAGGAACATGTGACCAGTAAGTGAGAGAATTATTCCTTGCAGCTGAAAGAAGTAATTATGTTCAAGATGATATCAGAATGTCTCCACAGGTTCAGCTTGCTGTTTTCTATTGTGACATTTTTTGCTTTCCTACCCCCCTGAGAAAGTCAGATTTCTTTTTATTTTGGAAGGGCAATTAAAATAGTCTAAAGAAAGCAGTAATTATATGATGTATTGCTTAGTTGCAGCTGATAAAAGGCAACTGTGAGCTTGCAGAGTCCTCTACTGGCGGTAAAGTTCATATTATCACACGGCAGAGGAAGGATTACAATATTTTATGCTGTTCTCCAAGAAAAATATTTTAACTTACTGCATATTATCAGCTGTTTAAATCATTAATAAATACAAGTATTGTGAGCACATTTTTAAAAAAAATAATTTAAACTTCCCACTTTGTGTTACAATAAATTTTTGATATGCAAAACTCTTTGATTAACTGTGTATTGAAGCAAAAACAAACAAAAAAAAGAAAAGAAAAAAGATCACTAAACATATTATTACTTACTCTTGAAACTCAGGGGTGGTGTTCATTGCATAAAGAACACCAAGGGCAGAAAACGAAAATAAAAACACTAAAGTCTCCATTTCTTCAAGTGGTTATTGGTCCCCTCCCTGCAGAATACGGAGAAAAGTTGAACATAAAGGCTGATTATATTACGCCTGTTGAACCAATATCAAATCATTGATCTGTTTCTAGAAACTAATATTCATCAAGTGTGCTATATTTGAAAAAAAAAAAAGATATCTAAATAATTTATCATGTATTAAGGTAAAAAAAAAAAAAGATTTACAACAGAAACAGCGCAGACTCTTACCTTCTGGCTACCCTTTTGGTGGATTAATCGAACTACAGCTGGACGGAGGCGCACAAGGATTTTTCTTTGGAAAAGAACGAAGTGGGCAACAAAGAGACCCTTGAGTCAAACTTATGCAATCTGAGTGTGAGCAGATTTACCTAAGACGTATTAGAGGATTTTAAGTTACACTCATTCCTGTGTTGTGCTGCAATTAGTGCTGTGTTTGAAATAAAAAAAAAAAATTTAGTTTGAGTTAATGCTCCCAAAGGAATTTACAGACTCAACTCTACAGTTCTACCTTATATAGTAAACATAGTGCTTCCTCCTTAGCAGCTTTGCTCTTGTTGTTCCATAAGTGAGCTTTTTATTGTGTTCAAATACCTGCTGGAATGCGTTATGTGTTTTCCTGTGACATGAGTTTATTGGGTTTCCTCTCTCCCTCTGAATGTGTGCTGCTCTATCTGGCATCATCTGTTTTATTTGTCTGTTTCCCCAGAAGAACCGCAAACGGAGATAAAAAAAAAAAACAGAATGCATCAAAAACACTGACGACGTAACCACATTAAAAACAACAAAATTTTAAAGTACTAAAATGTAACCAAGTATTAAGCTAAGAAATGATAAAGTAATCTCTGACCTCTAAGGGACCAAGACTGACCAGTAAACGGTCAAAGCAGAACAGGATCTTGTAAGTCCTGCAAAATAAGCAATCGGGCAATGAACCTGGCTTGTTCGTCCAGCGCAGGTGATTTATTGGATTCAGATGTGGGTTATCTGTTGACCAAATCAGCATTTTGTTGTGCTCCTCCAACCAATCTTGGACCATGTTTTCTTACTTTGAGGCGGGGTGCAGTATCCTGCTGAAAGAGGCCACAGACATTAGAGAATACCATTTACATGTAAAGGTGTAAAGATTCTGCAGCAATCCTTAGGTTGGAGACATAAATGGCATGTCCTGGTTTTTCCCAGCATCAAATTTCCCAAAGCATTATCCTCATTCTCCCACCTCTCCTTCTTCCCAAAATAAATTTTTGTGGCAAGTGTTGCGCAGATAAAAAAAACTCACAAAAAAGGCACCAACATGAGTTAAAAGGCAGGCCATCTCACCAGGCCATCTCACCTCCATCTACTGCTCAGTTGTGCTGTTGCTCTCATAAACATTTCTAGTGTTTTCATTGATTGCCATACCATTCGTCTTTCATAGAATCACTTTTGATAGACAATGACCACTGCAGACCATGGATACCAAACAAAAGATTTAGCTTCGGAGACTTTCTGAAGGGAAATGCAAAATGATGCCCTTACTAAAATCTGCCCAATCATTCTGTCCGACCCACTGAAACGGAACCGTGTTTGGGGTAATTATGCCCTTTCTGCTCAGGATATTTAAAGCAAGAAACTCGCTCACAGTGACTGACAATAACTAAAAGTTGAATACCAAAAAAAAAAAAAAAAGAAGCAATAGTAATGTTTGCCTTCATGCGCCCTTGTTTTGCACTTTGTGAATGCGATGTATTTACAGAAACTCTCCAGCAGGGTGTGCCAAATGCTAAAAAAAAATCCACATTGTTTTATCTGCACTTCTTATGCAAACAAACACACTGGTTAGCATATTATGTTTGTCGAAAAAATGTGTTATTTGTAGACAGATGCATGTTTTATCCTCTCTTTTGTTTAAGTCTGACGTGTATAACATAGGTAGACGAATTACCAAACCACTGCGAAAATGGATTTATTCTGCTTTTACTTTCTCTTTCATTAAACGTAGCCTTGTTGACAGTTGACACTTGAAAAATGATGAAGTATCAGAGAGTATAAGAACAACCTTGTGAGCGTCTTTCATCGTGGAAACACCACCCTCCGCTTTCACAATCACTCTCCTTTGTTGGGAAAAGGGGAGACTGATATACCAGGAAAGAGGTGGCAGCGTATGTTTGCGGGAAGCCTTTGGAGCTCTTCCAGCTCTGTTGGTCAATATCACAAAATGGACTGATGAATGCCAAAATCAGACAATGAGCTTAAGATAAGAGAATTTTTTACTGCATTTAATATCAGAGATGACATGTGCTTTTATATATAATTACTTCTGCGGGGAACTTGATTGTTTATGTTGGCTAAAATAAATGGGAAGCAATAAAACAATGAGGCACTACAGAAGATGAACTATTCAACAATAGATGGATTGGTCACTTCTTTTTATGCTAAACCCCAATAATATTATAACCCCTTGCCTTGGATTGGATGATTTCTCTTTTTTTTAAATAAAAAAAGAAAGAAAACTCAACTATCATCTAGATATTAAATGAGCACGTTAAACTTTTGTTTTAATATTTGAGCTATAGCTGACAAGTTATGTGTGTGTGTGTGTGCTGAGGGGCTTCAATTGATGATAAACTTGTATAAAACAGTGATGCAGCAGTCTATCTTACTGAGGCTAACCAAATTTTAAATTTCTCTTTAGATGAATTTTGGAAATAAGATTTTTTTTTATTCCTAAAGTTTACTTTAAGTTTATTGTGTCTGTAGTTTTGTTGCACTTTTACTTTAATTATTATTTATTGTATTTTACTGCAGTCATAAACTTCAACACCAATTAAATAGGCATTATACATCTTGTTATTTCAGCTTTTTATATCTATTTAATTGCCCTCTGAAGAGTACAAAGCACAAAGGAGGTTTGTGCATTTACTTTATGTAAAGTAAATGTTCGGGAAGGATTGGTCTAGCCTTAAAGATAAGCTCGCAGTTAAACCTGTCTAAAATTGGTCATTACAGGCAACAGGAAGCTGAAACCTAATAATACACACATGAACGTGCCTCTTTTAGAGTTTCTTAATGTGATTTATTATAACTATCAATTAAGTGTTGCCGTGCAACTTAAAGAGATTTGAACATCATTAATCAGTAACTGTGTGTGCTGGTATACATTTGAAACTCATTATGAACATCACTATAACTATATTTATGACTATGGTATTATAATTTAATGTGCTGCATATGGTCATTGTTAAGTGTTAGGCTTGTTGTAAAGCAAATACTTTAGGCAGGTATGGTCCATTAATTGCTGCTGTGAACTATTTCTGGCCTGACTGTTTGGTGCTCTCGATCAACAAGCGGCTCTGCGCGTGACGACAGCGGCGGAAATATTTTCTCTCTATTCAAAATGGCACCGTCTCAATCAGGAAGTAAGGAAAACAACTAGGAAGACTAACTTGGATAAATATCCCGGTTTGAGCTACTTTGACCCGAGTGCTCGTTCAGAATCAGGCCATTGTCTTCGTGGATAAGACTAACTGCAAATAGCCCACTCACGGTAAGTCTCAGTCGAAGATATTTTTCAAAGACCAGCGACACATCGGCTTTAAAACGAGACGCATTCTAGGCAGCCTCTCCTAGGTGCGCACGTTTTTAACAACGGGTCACCCAGGGATTTAAGTAGTTTGTTTTAGTTCAGCGTTATTACGTTATATGGTGTTGGTCGACTTTGGCTAAGGTTCAGTCTATGAAAGTTTTGTATCAAATAAGCAAAACTGTGTATCTTATACATTTTTTATACAAGCGTATGCTTATAATAATACTATTACCCTATGTTATTATCCGATTTTAGCAACATAAATCAGCAGGCCTTGGGCACTGTCAAAAACACAAACTAAAGTTACGTTTAATCGCTTAACCTATTTTACTACAATTCTGCAAGAAAGTTAAGTATTTGTCACAGTTTTGCCGTACACAAAATGTTTAAAAAACCTTGTACATTTGAGCGCGGCTCCAACGATGTTACAAAACAAACATACCCAAAGTCTGAAAAAGGCTACGAGCGATGCTAACCTAGCTATCTCTATTATTTATCTAAAAAGTATTGCTTATTGCGGCAAACTGATATAGGATAATACCCCGCTTTGACCTCTTCGACTGTTGTTCAAGAAAACAATTTGTTTAACCAGTGGATGTTTTTAAGTCCCTTTGGTTGTTTTTGAACAGCTTGTTAATGCATCGTTAACCGTCCGGCAAGCTAACAGTAGTAGCAGTGTAACACTACGTAGAGCTCTGGCTGCTCTCCTTTGTGCTTTGTACTCTTCAGGGGACCTTTAAAATGTATTTGGTGGGAATTATATCTCGGTTTCCCCAGGTATTTTAAGAAAGAAAAAAAAACTTAAAAGTTTGCAGTAGTATATTTGGACTTCAAGCGCAAAAAACGTACTTTAGTGGCATTTAAATAGACAGAGTCAACAGCAAAGGTGAAAACTCTTCTCGCTCTCAGAAAGCCATGCTGAGTTGGTTGAAAGTTGAGATCATTCTTTCTCGAAACCTGATAAATTAAGTTACAATGCCCGTAATATGTATAATTTACACTTTATTGATTTTCGACAAAAAACAGCGGTGTTATGAAATAAAGAACAGTGTACATTGATCAGTTGTAAGTTTGTACCAATCAGTCTTGGACTGAATACAATCAACAAGGTGTAGTAGAATATTATAAACATAATTACAACTACTAATGTCTTAAGTTTAGCGATTAAAGTGCTTTTGTTTTGAACCCTCTCGCTACTCCTCTTGTTGCTGCACGTTGCTAGTCAGCTGGCTGAAAGAGTCATGCACTCGTGGTTCAATTTTCGAAGATTCACCTTTTTGCAGATTTTTCTATGGAACATAACAGAATTTTGTGTGGATTTTTTTTTAAATAGAGCATATCTAATACATTTGAAAGAAAATACAGCTTGGAAAGGCTGAGCTACCTGGGTGCTAGGCAACTTGACACAGTATTGGCTGACATTTACAGAGCAGCCAATCCAGGCAGGAGCAGCAACCAAATGTTGGCACTGATTGGCTGTACCCCTAAGAGCAGAGATAATGAAAAGTTTAGATAATAAGTTCTGCAGTAGTGTCAAGATGGTTTCCACTATTTATTAATGTGTACTAAGATATATTCGTGTCTTTAGAAGGGTCTCAAGTATTCACAGATTTTAAGTGTTTGTGTACATCCGTGAATATCAGGGGTTCACAATTGTGAAAAACATTGACAGTCAGGACTTGTTAGTGCTATTCATTCCACCTAAGCTACATGGGGAAAGCAATCAAAGAGGATAATGGAAACTTAAAAAAATAATATACAATTGGATTTGAGCATTTTGGGATTTTTTTCAATAATGAATCAAAACAACTCAACTACTTAGAGACAGAAAGGGCAGACCGAGGTGGAGCCATTAAGCTAACATTATTTTAAACTACAGTCTGTAAGCCACAAGAAGGATGATTTTATTAAAATTTTGAATTTAATGAAATCAATTATTAAATTGAATCCCTTTTTGGATTAATAAAGTATTTTTCAGTTTGAGTTTGAATTTTAATTAAATTTGAAATAATGGAAAAATAATTATAGTAAAAAAATAATATATACATATATGGCACTGCATTAATCCATATACTTCTGTTGTAGAAGCTATTGCTGCATTTTTGATTTTTCTTAAAGAAGCAAATATTTGATTTTTATTTTCTGTAGTTTCCTTAGCTTTCTTCTCAAGATTGTAATTCCATCAGAATTTCTTAGTAGTCTGTCCATTGTATCACTCTTAATAAAAGAAGCGTGTATTTTTTTACACATTTTATTTTATCGGTACGTACTTTTGCTGCAAAAGACAGGCACTGAACCCCAAAACATTGTCCTAATGTGTTAAGAACACAATAAAACATCAGGAGATGGTTGGAGAGGTGAGCGGTTTACTAAGAATGAAATGGAAATGGCTCACCCAAAGCTGTCCCCTCTAGGACTTTTTTCTTTCCTGCAATTTTCACTCTTTGGTTTCCACTGTGTCTGTTGCCTGCAGCAAAGGCTAGCCAAGCCTCTTGCAAGCCTTGACACAGCAGGTTGCCATGGTGGCTGGCTATTTTTCTAATTATGTCATTCCCCCTTGCTGTGAAATGAATAACACGCAAGGTTCCTCTCTCGGTTTTACGCACGTTTGTTACCCCCCTTTCAACAGTCAGTGGCATTTCTCTGATTTGTTGTGAAATCTGTCTTGCAGGCAGCCAGGTCTGGCTCCTCCTCTCCAGCCCAGACTTTTAATATGACAGACAGGGAAACCATTTATTTATTTATTTATTTATTTATTTATTTATTTATTTATTTATTTATTTATTTATTTTTACAAGTATACTACTATTAGCTTATTATATGTTTTTATAACAAGAGATTCAGCAACGGAATCTCATAAAATTGCATGTTTCTTGCTGACAAACAGCGCCTAAATTATTGCATTCATATGTGAAGCTGCTGCAGTTGTATGAGCAACCAGATAGGAACTCATAGCATCCTTTTCCTCCTCCAGGCCAGTGTTCTGCTATGCAGCTTTAATGAAAGTTATCTGGAGCCACGCTAAAATGTGATGGGCCCTTCCTGCCTCTGCTTCTCCTCTCCACCAAGTTTCATTAAATTTGGCTTGGTTAGTGTTGTGTAATCCTAGCGACAGGCTGATAAATGGGTAGCGAAACATATTTTTTTATCTTCTGATCTTCTTAACAGAGGAATATTAGTACGGCCAACCTCTTTGTGTTGCGTGCTAACGTGTAGGCTTCTGCTGCATGGCTAATTTTCCAGTGAAACAGTCTATGACTGTTTGCCCTGCAGGGATCTTAAGGATCATGAAACACAATATGTGTTGTGTGCTGTTTATTTCCTTCAGGGACTTTAGGAGTGATATACAGTGAACGTGGAGGCATTTAGCAAAGCAGAAACAGTCAGATTGAAAGCTTATTCGGCTTCTTGCCGGTATAGATGTTGACAGAGCAATGCTCAAGATTTGTTTGACAAATCTTGAATACATTTATCACAAAAAAAATACTTTTCCTGTCTTTTTTTTGGCCGGGGAGGTTGGGGGGGGTTAGCTTATGGATTTGGTGAACAAACAGTTCATGCCCTTTGCTGTTAGCGGCTAAGCCTCTGTTCTCCTTCCCCCCATGTCTCTGCTTGCTCTTTTTTTCTTCTCCCCTCTTCAACTGATGCCAGTAATAAATCTTATTTATAGCCCGTTAGTTGATTAGAGTGAGGCTGAAAAATCTTAAGTGGAGGAAGTGGATTGTTCCTCAGTAATATCTTTGATTTAGACCCTGATTCCTAGGAATTTAACCTTCAATAGGTACAGTTTTTTAATTAGAAGAGATGAGTGGAACAGCTGAACAATGGCGAACATATAATTGTGAAGTACTTACTTTTAATGACTGTCTTCATGTCCCATGTTCTGTCTCTTATACATAGACATGAAAGGTGTGTACATGAATATTGTGAAATACTCGGTCACACTCTGGTGTGCCTCGCGTTTAAGTCGCGTTCCAGTTCGGTGACTTAAATGTGTCAGATTTGTTACAGGAAAGTCAAACAGGAGTTTCAAAATAGAGCTCATCCTGGAAGGAAATATGAGAGAATTATTAGTGTTTATGAATAGATGAAGGATCGCAGAGTTTGCTATTGTTTCCTTTATCAGATGAGTTTTATAGCCAAGTGCGTGCAATGAGCTGGAAAGGATAGGGGCTTACTTGAACACTTGAACCCATGTTAAATAGGTCACAAGAGGTCACAAGATCCGATGTCTCGTATACCCAGTGCTCAACGACACAATGTTTTATAAAAAGGGACTGAGCCATGCTTGAATAAAAAAATGTTTTGAAATTCTTTCTGTCTTCAAAATACTGACTAATCATGGCTCAGCGGAAGGTTCTCATAGATTTTATTCTACATACACAGTGTCCAGAATGAATCTTATAAGTCATTTTTTTATTGCGTTGTCTGAAAGAAACACAGCTAAACAGGGAAGCTTTTAGCGAATAATACTTACAATTGGATATAAGAAGCCATTCATATTAATGAAGAAGTGGCTTCTTCATTAGCCTTGTCCAGCAGAGAGAGACAAGAAAGAAAAGACCCAAATTTATCATAAAATGTGAAGTTGGAGGAGCAACAATGCATCACTTTATGCCGATCACTTTGGCGCCTCGTCTGAGATCTTATTAGGAGGGCGTAAAACCATAAAAATGGTTTCTAGCTTTGAAATATGAGCTTCTTGATATGAAAGTGTCCAAATAAAACTACAGCTAAAACTGTCATTTTAGTAAGTTGTCACTAGAAGTCACTGTCTTTGTGTGTCAGCGTAAACATGATCTCATAACCTTATTATATCCAAAGATCTGCGAGTTAGTTATCATTGTGAGTCAGCATGCTCCATATTATAGGTAACAAACTCTTGAGTCACTTTACAATCCTTTTTTTGTACATGTGAAGGTGGAACATTGCACCACTGAAAATACAGGTTTGTCTGTCCTGATGCTCTGCCAATCTATTTTCATATTGCCTGTGTCGTCGACTTGCTTCATCCTGTCTAACATGTGTTTCCAAAGTTGGCAGTCAGTTTATTTATGTCGACCCGTCTTCTGCGGTTCGGTACTCAAAACATTTTCCACTTGGATTAAAGATTTTCTCTTTTTTTCTTGCGAGATAGCAAGGGATTACTCTTTGTTTTCGTAAATCTTTTAGATAAAGCTCAAAGTAGAATTACTGGGAAGATTTGGCATAACTGAATCAAATTGCGGATGTTAATTCAAAACTGCGCTGGAAAAGAATAGAGGAGAATCAGTAGGGAGGATTATTGTAGTGACTCTAATGATACATTGATTTTAATCTTGATGTTTGGTCAATTCACATATTAGCTTTTCATGATTTTTGTCTTAATATTGATGTCATATCCAAATTCTACTCTGTTTTATTAGTTATGCATTTAAAATAACACAGTACAGCCTATGTACCATGCATGAGGTCATACCAAGTTTACTGAGATTAATATTTTGCTGACGTTTAGTTTGTTCCCTGTGTTTACACAAAGCTTGAATTATTTTAAGTAAGTATTTTCTGTGGAGATAAAAATGTGAGCTGCTGATGTCAGTGTAGAATTTGCTGCTCAAAAAAAAAGAGTTTTATTTTAACAAAAAATATATATTTATATATATTTTGGTAAACCAGTTAATCTTTACAGTAAAGTTAACTTTAATTTAAAAATGCAGATGTGAATTGAAACAGTGAAGAGTCAGAAATGAAACACCAGAATTTTAGAATTGAAGAATATAAATTACATTAAATCTGTCAAATTAAAATCAGTGTTTAGTGACAGATCTGCCAAAATGTTCCTAAAAATAGAGAAGTGGATACACTCTTGTCAAGAGGCAGGCCAGCTTTAATTGGTCAGTATTTTATAGTTTTTAAACACAAACTGTAGGATGCCGGTTTGTGCGTCCAGACTAGAGAAAACCTCCAATCAGCTTAGTGAGCGAGGAGTTCGACCAGCAGTTGGTCCAAAAGCGAGTAATTCTGATGTCATCAACTGGACAGATCTCTGTTCCTTAGAGGCACGATGCGAGGCGGATCAAATCTTTAAACATGATGACTGTGGTTCATCTGAAATGTCTCCACCAAACTCTTAAGGCATTGAAAACAAAGCAACTACTTCTTCAGGCGACTCCATTTCAGTGCATTAGAATATGCAGCATTTTTTTAAATATATATATAAACAGTGACGATATCTAAACTAAAAAAAAAAAAGACATGTAAAAACACAAATGGACCAAAGAGAAAAAAAAAATCAGTCTTGAAAGTCCTTCACGTTTCCGAAGCTGTACAGTTTATCACAGTCTCTTTCTAAGGTCGATGGATGCAAATATTGTTTAAAAAAATAAAATTAGAAAAACTCGGGAATGATTTTAAGAAGACATCTAAAAAGATACTCATAGAGCATGTTGTTGAAAAACAGAGTGACATTCAGTCACCCAGTCCTTTGGCTTTGATGGACTATGAAGGTCCTATTATGCTAGTTTAAGCATAATTCTTTATAAAGTCATTTCATAGTTAAACCTCCATTACATTCTACTATAAATGCAAATAAAGTGGCTAGCAGCTGGATGAATGAAAACAGTGATGGTTTGATACTTTTACACAGCCTTTTTGTTCCTGCCTGCCTCACTGTTCAACATACCTTTTGTTGATTAAAAAAAAAGAAAAAAAAAAGACAGCTACACTACATGCTGTAATTTACTTTTTTTTTTGTTGCTTTTATTCTGCAATTGTGAGGAGCACAACTATTTTCCCGTCTGACTGCGCCGTCTCTGTTAAAAAGTGTGAACGCCATCTGATTTAATCCGCCAGCTCCGAGCCCAGGAGACGCTATGAACTGAGCTGAACTTTGCTAAGCACGGTGCCACAGATAGACTGAGACGGGTTCCCTGCCGCTGAGCACGTGGCCCGATGTTCTCACGCCTGCCAGAGAAGTGAGGTCAGTTAGAGTGGAGCACAGCACTGTCTGGGTTTCAGTATAAATAGACGGCATTTTACTGAATTTCACTCACCCTTGTATCTAAGAACAAAGACCGATGCGATTTTTCTGCGCGCTAATTCAGCGGTCCCCGTCGTTTCTGCTTTCACACTGCTGCGCCCTCGGAATGGAAGAAATGTGGAAATATTAGAATGAAAAAAAAAAAATAAAGAAAAACTGCAACAAACCGTCACAGGAAAGTAGAAAGTAGAAGACACGGCACACAATATCATATCAGTGAGATAATATGTGGTGTGTGATGAAAAAGTGAGATGAAGGTGTGGGAGTGTGACATAAACGGAGAAGGAGATGGTCCATGTGAGAATCGAAAGGGCCGGTATGAGTAGATTAGACCAACGGGTGGGAAGTATCCGAAAGCAAGCCCTGCCACAAGAAAGAGAAATATTTGGTTTGTTCTTGTGACCTATTAAAATGCTCTTTTAACTGTTGAAGTGCCCCTTTAATGTCTAACACGCAACATCCTCCGTATTTAACATTCTACCTCGTTGCAGCTTGAATTTTAAAATCAACTTTTATCCTTTAAGTTTAAACATAAGACAGCCTTTTTGCATTTGAATAACACCTGTACGAGCTCGCCCGTAGTTGCTTAAAACGTCGAGCTGAAACCTAAGCAGGAAAGCAAAAAAGCCACATAAAGCTAGCATCTGTTTTTGTCCCTTAGTTCTGAGAAAATTAGATGATAGAGGAAACTGGAGCATAGAAGCAGCTGAAGTGGATTGGTTATTCTTTGATCTGTTCAGCCTTTGATCTATTTCTGGTTGGTGATTGTGGTGGAACTTGAAGTAGGGGTATTATCTCTGAAATCAGTGTCATCAAGCCGCTGCAGAGCATCTACTGTTTTTCATCCTTTGCTCTTTTTGCTCCTCAACAACTTTCCTGGTTGTCAGAACCTGCAGTGCACTTACCTTCCTTGCTGTAAGGTACATTTTTGTTGTTTGTTAGAAATGTGGTAAAAATATTTGTGTACCGTCAACTATTCCATGTTTTTGCCACATTATAATCACAAACCAAATTAAATTTATTAAGAGTTTATATAAAAGACCAGGTCAATGTAATGCATATGGAGTGGAGTGAAAGAAAAATTATGCATGGTTTTGACATGTTGTCATGGTAACTTAGGCTGTTTGTTTTTAGGAACATGTAACATGTGTCCCTCCAGTATTTCCCTGCATTAAGTTCCATCAATTCATCCCACTGCATGATTCTGCCACTACTGTACCATACCATTGTGCATGTTAGCTAAAAACTTAGAAACACTGATTTAACACACCAGGTAATTGGTGGTAATTGGTGTGTAGATTAACTTTGAGTTTTGAAGGGAATTCTGTGTTTGATTTTAGTAGGGGACTTTTGGGTAAAGAGAGCTGAATGGAATTGCAGGTCAGGCTTTTTAGGTTTTTATTCATAAAGCATCTTGAAAACAGCATGGCTTTTGTTCTGTGTCAAAATCGTGTGCTGCTTTGTGCTGGACGGTTCAATAAAATCCCAGTAATACACATTAACGACAAACTGCCCGCTGGTTTCACTTTGTTTGCGTGCTCTGTTCCAGTCCGAAGGGACTGCCGATAAATATTTGAATGGTGAAAATGCAATAACAACAGACTCTTAAAACCAAATTTGTTTCCATTTCCCAGCTTTCGATAAGACACCAGACTCACTTACAGTCAGTCATCTGATCGCTACACTCTACTAAGTTAGTGTGCAGTTCACAGCCATGACTGTAATCCTACGTGCACATTCAGTCAGGGGAAATTAGGGCTGAAAGAAGGCTTATGTCCATGTCCTTCTTCGATTTGCTTTCCTTCAGTGTGTGTCCCAGGTTTAGACCTTTTTGTGTGCTAATTAATAATACATGCTGTTTTGAATGATTGAACCCTGTGTTTCCCTAGGAAGTAACTCGTTCCTTTTATGAATATTTCATCGCTGCAGATAATGAATCCAGCCGGTCACAGCAATTATAACCAACTAACGGCCCCTTTGCTGCTCCGATGTTAAAGCAGCTGGCCCCGCCATCATTTCAGACTTGTTCGCTTCTGATGCAGATGAACTCAGGCTGGTGATGATTCAGTGTTGCTCAGTGGACCGAAGGACTGTAGTAAGTTGGGTTGTTAGTAGAAAAGACAGATCCAGCTGGACAGAAAATGCTAGAGGGCTTGTATGTCACATGAGAAAAATATGTATGCTGACGCCAATGCAGCAGACGTAAGTGTGTCAAAAGTGTAGCTGTGTTCATTTCATGGTTGGATTACGAAGCAGCTCTACAGGGCCATGTTACCCCACGGACCTCTGAGCTTTGCCCTGGAAATATTGCAGAAAGTAACAAAACGGTGGCTGAAAGCAATCGGATCAACCACATTAAAGCTACAGTGCAACTTTTAGAAAAAATATTGTTTTTAAATAGTTGTTGAAACTCATTATATCGAGACAGTATAGTATGAGACAGGTGGTCTGCGAAAAAAATCGAGCTCCTCTGCCTTCTCCCAGTGCTAACTACAAACAACCAATCAGACCCAGGAGGCGGGTCTTAGCGCTGCCAATCATGCCATGTGTGTGCCGCTCGCCTCCCATTCTCCTCACCATGCTTGTTCTTTACTGCAATAAAGCTGTTCACAACAGATCATATGTTTTATATTACACTGTCACAGCATGGCGATAGTTTTAACAAATATGTAAAAGACATATTTTTTATAAAAGTTGCATATTGCATTTTTAAGCTCAAAGAAACACAAGGTGACCAGGAAGGCAAAATGGCAGTCAAAGTGACAGAGAGCGAAGAACAAATGCTAACTGTGTTTCTGTCACTCGACTCATTTCTTTCTGTCAGGCAAACGTTGGTGCTCTGTGAACAAGGCATTCATATGTATGAATTCTTGGCTTTGTGTCTCATTATTTTGTGTATAATTATAGTTAATCTCACTGTCCCTCCATCTTCTTCAACTCATTTTTTTTTCTTACAAGTTTAATGCTTGTATAATATGCTCAAAGCTGCAAGACTCATGTTTCAATGAAGATCATTTTTTCTCCGCTTCATCAGACTCTTTGATTTAATCAGACACAGTGTACCAGCTCTAAGTGTAAATGACCTAGATACTTGATCCCTTAATAAGCCATATGTTCTGCTCGATATAAGTATGCATGACTGGGGTACTTTTCAACAAACAATAATAACAAAGGACAGCTTATAAATGGATTGATGTGACCATGGTCCTTTATTTAAATACAGAAATGTGCTTTTGTGCTTCTCAATTGAATGTAAGACCACTCCAAAGTCTCAATTTATTTGTTGTTTGTTTCTAAAGAATGAAAAGATGAGCTTGTTGATGTTCTTCAGATCGTTGTTCTGCTTCATAACCCCGGTTCACTTGAGTTTAAGGTCACAGATTTGATGGCCACACTTTCTAATTCAGGATTTCCTGTAGAGAGGAGGATTCAGGGTTCTAACTTGTTATGGCAAACTGTCCCAGTCTTGAGGCAGAGAAGCAGCCTCAGATAATCACACGACGTTTGAGAGTCAATAAGATGTTTTTTTGTGTGAGATTCTGTTAGTTATAAACAGGATGCGGTGAAACACACCTTCTACAAAGTTCCTTTTGCTCTCGACTGTCGACAAAGTGTTTTCCCAAAGGTCCGGAGGATCATTAAGACTTAAATGTGAGGAGGAAGAAGAATGTTTTGGATTCTTTCTGGTGAGCAGTGGCTCAAACCATGATAATCTGCCTTGGACCTAGACCAGTTTTTATGTTTTGTTTATGTATGTTTTATGACCAGTTTTAAGATCATGACTTGTTAAGTCATGATCTTAACTGAGGCAACAGATGTCTACAGTGCTTTGGGTGTGGTCTAAGTTTTTGAGAGCTTCTGGATGAATCCTTGCAAAATAGTTGTGATTATTTTGGTGGACAGGTCGCTATTCCTTGTTTCCTCCATTTGTGGATAACTGCCCTGACGTACAAATGTCTTTTTTTTTTTTTTTTTTTTATCCCTTTCACCATTTCCAGACTGATACCTGTCGGTAACTCTCTCATCTCGTTTTGAAATTCTTTAGATCAGGATTAAGTGTTTTGCTCTTTGAGATTGTTTGGCCTAATTTGTGCAGGCCGACAGTAGGTTCTATTTAAATGAAGACAAAAACGCTTCATCAGAGAGTATTTCTATCTGTGCAAAATGAAAACAGGGCAAGCAAAAAGTTATTCCCTTTGTTGGTTTGTCTGGCATGCTTGTAGACAATACACAATATAATACAGCAATGAAAGTATGAAATACAACAAACTGTAGGAGAAGCTGAGATTCATCAGGGGCTTCAAGTCTGATATTTGTGAATGGACTGTGACATCTTCAATTATCAATTATCAAAATAAAACTGATTTTCAAAATGATCATTTTTATTTGACATCGCTATGCATGTCGATTTGCTTCAACACACGTATCATTGACACATTTATTTACTAATAAGAATAGGTGTTTATTAATATAATTTTAAAGAGACAAAAAAAGCTACTTGTGGTTCTTTCTTAACTAATTTCTAAATTTTCTTTTGCATGTTGCTTGTCCCCACATTTTAATAAAGTCGTCACACTAAATAAACTAAAAAAAAAAAAAAGTATAAATTGGGGCCAAACAGCCGTATGTATGGCACAATTTTGAAGGCACATGTGACTGTGCAAACGCTTGTTGGCATGCACACACGCGCCAAGCAGGGCGATTGTCATCCTCGTGAGCATTAATTGTGACTTAGCAGCTTAAGGAAGTCACACTTCCCAGGGTGATCTCCATGTGCTCTGGCAGGATAGGAAAGGCCACCAGCGCACATCAGGAAGTCATTTCTTGCCACACACTGACTTTTATCTACCTGCCACCTATTGCAAGCACATGTTGGATGCTCTTAACTGAGACACAAACACACACGTAACGTGGTTTTGTGACGACAGGCGGAGGGGGCAGCTTGTTAACCCTCCTTGACTCATGCAGACCTAAACCAAAGCAGGTAGTCCGCAGAGGTTTTTTGAAATAATACTTCATTTTCCTTCTTTCAAATTTTCAACCCATTGAAGGTGTTTATAGTTGCCTCAGTTTTTTTTTTTTTTTTTTTTTTAGATTCTGCTAAAAACACACGTGAAGTTGACTAATCTGGTTTCACCGCATTGCTGAATAAGACCACCCAGGGAGAGAGAGAGGCTGAAACACTTGAGAAGGTAGGACAAAAAAAAAAAGAAAGGTAACCGTTGATGGTATGAGCAAACTGAAGAAACTACAATCCAGAATACTCTTAATTAAAATGAGTTCAAACTGGTTGTACCTGTTTACAGAGGTTTTATGGAGATTTTCTGGAAATTGGGGTATGATTTTGAACCTTTTACAATCACTTACAAAATGTACACAATTTACAAGCCTCTCCTTTGGCATCGGAGAATCCTCGTTTCCTTTTTTCTTTGTATAAACTAAACTAAACTCTCTCTCTCTTTCACATAGACGATAACTCGTTTTTGTCCCAGTAACAGCTTGCCTCATCACCTCTGTCTCCCTCCACTGCCGGAGTTCGGAGTAGTAGGGGAGAGGGGGGTTTGCTTGTTTTCCCGTAATGAGAACCGTTACAGGAAGGGGGGGTTTTATCTGGGAGAGCTCTCGCCGTAATCAGTATCGATTATCCTGAGAAGCCGTACCGATTATCGGGGGTGGGTGTTGGGAACTGAGAACAGCAAGGGGACACAATTTTCTGTCACTGAGATAGTCACCAGCATCATCCTGGTGGCATTCTCGTCGGTGGTTGTGGATCAAAGTATTGGAAAGAATTTGTGCTTCTAATAAAGTTTAACAAGATGCAGTGTCACCTTTTGATGCTCCGAGGGTGGTGAAGTCTGCCTCCTTGGGCTAACGATGGAAACGTTGGCGGTCTCAGCCATCACAACTTTGTACTACTACACTTTATAGAGCCTTCTTAAACTCACTTTTCACAGGATGGCTAATTTTTCCAAATTAACCTTTTATTTCTGGATTGTACCAGTTTTGTTTTCAGGCCCTTTGTCTTAGAAATCAGCCCATTCTTTGCTTCTTCACGTTTGCTTCACGCTGGCAGCCTGCAGGGAAAATGGCTTCCCCCTTGTGTCTCTTGGCATTGTGAGTGGGGAATATGTTGGGTCAGGTCTATTTCATGCACCCCCACTTGGACACACAAAGCAGCTCTTAGTTAGACCCACATGAACTCTATTAGTATTTATTACCTCATTGTTCATAGTGAACATGTCTGGCATGTGTTCCAGACTGGGAGCAAACTGGGGGAAGGACCGAAGTAAGGATGGTGTGAAATAGCGAGGGGGAAAAAAACAGAGAGTTTCTTGTGAAAATTACAGGAAGACTGGCATTTATCAAGCATTTAACAGTTGCAGCACAGCACTTTCTTTTTTTGTCTGTTTGTTTTTCTTCCATATTTTATGTTGGATCAGCATTTTACACAATGCCTTTATAACAGAGAAGAGAAACTCAACTATGTCCAAGGGAGAGATGCATTTCGAAATCCAAAGTGTTTTAGTTGATTTCATAAATCCTGCAACTAAGGGAAGCAGAAACTCAAGCTGAGTTTATTGTTCGACTTGAAGCACATAGATAGTTTCTCTAAACTCACAATAAAAAAATAAATCGTTCCCAGTGAACCAAAGGCACAGAGAAGAGAAATATAAATTTGCATTAGGTTAACCCAGAGCATCATCAGAGTCGAAATGTAGTCTTAAGTGGTCCAGCATCAAAAATTATGTTGTAGACTAATTTTGTTTTATGTTAATGGATTTTTAATTGTTAATCTCACCAAAATGAATGGAGTCAAACAGTGGGAAGGCTTAGGAGATGATGTGTCTTTGTAAGCGGGGAACAAGACGACAGTATTAAAGTTGTAAGTTTGATGGCATTGCAGGAAATCTTCTTGAGTGTCATTACTCTAGTCTAGCCGGTCCGACCTGTCTTTATGCTCGACGCATACACACTCTGGATTGTAAAGCCGACAAGTATTTGGTGGTTTCATATGGAAACAATCCTGCACATGCACATTTTTCCAACCGCACACTGTTCCTGCTTGCTGCTTGTAAACGTATAGAACATTTCAAAGCGCATTTTGTTGTGGTTTGTATTGATTCTCTAATGAACTTAAAACATTTCGTACAGTCAGATAACGAAGGATGTCAATCAATTAGTAAAACTTTGAACTTTGTTTAATGTATGAGATCAAACACAGCTGGAATTACGCTTAAAATGGAGGCTTTTTTAAAAAAAAAAAAAAATCTTCTTAAATTTAATATGGGTAAACTTTTTTTAGATGTTATATTGGAACTCGATCCGAGCATAAACATGAAAATTAACGTCTTTGTTTTTCTGAGAGCAAACGCGCAGCTTAACAAATTTATGTCATGCTTGATATATTTTCTATTTTAGACAATTATGGGGAAAAAATAACTCCTCTGTTGTGTCGAGAACTTTTTCAAAGAAGTGAGACTAGACACTCTTTTAGTCATGATTACCTTCGTTGTTTTGGTTTCTCACTATGAAAGAAAGGAAATTTCAAAAATTACTCAAGAACTTGTATTAAATTTGCTTCTGTTAAATATCATGTTGATCTTGTGCAACATAAATAATTTACTAACATCACATTCTCCTTTTCTTCTCCCTCCCATGAAACCCCTGCCCTCTCCCCTCCCAGGTCATGGAGAGCACTTGTCCTTGTTGAAGTGCTGACTCAGACACAGCCAGCTCGTGGGTGGCGGTAGAGGGGTGCATCGTCTAAGTCTGCTGGTCGTCATGTGTGAAGCTCTGGTCTGATGTCCACCCTTACCTCAGTGCTGGCCATGGACGGGGAGAACTACCTGCATCCAGAAGGCCCTCAGCTGAACAGCAGCATGTTCTCAGTGGGCGCCTCAAACATGGAGGCAAGTCATTTGTCTGCATTAAAGCTGTTGAGACTCGAGTTGTTGAAATTCAGAATGAGAAACGCAGGAATCGCATTCATGTCGAGTGTTTTGGTTAAAATTAACTGTTTCCTTTAAGTAACTGCTAAAATGCACAAGCAGGCGTCGGTTCAGACATCTGAGAGGAGGTTGCAAAAAATAATTTACATGCATTATATAGTAAGACACAGTTTCTATCTTAGTCTGAATATTTATTTTATTTCCTTGAAATTCTGAAGTTTACTTGCAATTTATAAACCAACATCGATGTTCTTTTAAATAATTTAGGAAACCCCAAATAACGCCTTCTTGAATTGGCTTCTAAGAGATTAAAGTTTGAGCTAATTTAAAGAACAGCTGGCAACTCATCAAATATTGTACTTCCTTCTGTGATAAAAAAAAACCCAACAAAAGTTAAAATCAGGCAAGATATTTGATGAAGGATAGTGGATTCCCACAAGTCTGGTTCACTGATGGGTACAATGTCTGAAAGGTTGAAGGTGCTGCTTTAATCTGTTGAAACAAGTATTAAGGAGATCTCAGAGCTAACAAGATGACAATATTCCAAAAGCAATATAAAACAAAAAAACAGACAATAATAGAAAAATAGAAGAAACTTGTAATGCTGAAAATACCATCCGAACTTTGAAGTGCAGGAGTGGCACCATCATTTCTAGGTATCTTGCTGCAAGAGGGTCTGGTGGACTTCTCAAAATAAATAGCAACATAAAAGTCCCATATATATCCCATATATAGATATAAATTTTGACATCTCAAGACATCAGAAAGTTTCAACCTTGGGTGTAAATGTATTTAAGTGCACAATGACCATAAACAAACCAACAAATTTCTCAGAAAGGGGCCTAAAAACAACAAGTCAATGCTTGGAGTGTCCCTCATGAACCCCCAATGCCAGTCTCACAAAGAAAAAAATTCTAGGCAGAAGAGAAAAGGTGCGTGGTTGGGTACAAACCTGACTCAGTTACACTGGTTCTGTTGAAGTAATGGGCCAAAATTCCAGCAAACTGTTGTGAGAAACTTGTGGAAGCACCTAAAAATTTTATACCAAGAAATACACTTTAAAACTGTTTAAAAGACATTGTTTCCAAAAAGCAAGGAGGTGTAAGTAAGCTTCTGAATTTGTAGAAAGTTTTTTTATTTTTAATTAATTTTTTTTTTTAATCCTTGTTCAATTATATGGGGGCGTTTTGCAATAGAAATAATTTTGGTAGTTCTGTCATAAAACAAGGCAATTTTAGACCTAATTATTGGAACAAAAAAAGTTTTTGTTCTTTTGATAGAGTGTAAGTAAACATCTTGCTTCATCTGCAGGCATGTTTTCATGCAGTGATCAATTTTAAGATGCATCCAAAAGAACTAAGAGAAGAAAACACAGCATTAAAAAAAAAAAAATATAACAACAAAATATAAAGATAGTACATCACGATAAACTAAATTCAAATTTAAAAAAATAGATTATAAAATAAGCATCTGCCTATATTTGAAAGCTGACATAAACAGCAAGACTTTCAGTGCTGATATGTAGGAGCCGGAAATTTAATGTATCTGATTTTTTTTTGTGTTGTTGTAACACGTAAAATAATCTTTACGTCAATGTAACCTCCTGAAGAGGAAAGTTTGTTCTGATCTTGTTTTAACAAGAATTCATTAGTCTGTTCTTTTTAAGTCTACTTAAATATTGATTTCTAAATCTGCCTTTTCAGAAGTTAAAACGTTGACTTCTGTCCTGACTGACTTACTTACGCCTGTGTCCCATCCACTCATTGATGCATCTACTCTGTGAGGGGCTGTGGTCAGTTGTTGACACATACATGTAAAGTCGCATGTCATCAGTGTAAATATAGTAAAAGTAAAATGTTGCAGTGCTCAGTAAGCTAGGCTAGGGGGAGCATGCACATGCTGAATAAAGAAGATCAAAGAACGAAGCCTTGAAGAACCTCACATGTGATCTCATGTGATCTTTGTTTGCTTTGATTTATATTTGCCAACAGAGACAAAGTAGTTCATGTTTGACATGTATGATTATGACACACTTTGTGGTTCATATGTTTAGACTTCACACCTTTCCTAGCAAGAGAATAAATTCCAAGTCTGCCTAAAAACTTTGACCATAAAATCTTTAATTAATTACTAGAAACAAAAACCCACCTTCCTATGTAAATCACTGAAAAACAGCTGGAATGTTTCATATTCCTGTGAAAATTTTATTTGCACGGAGATAGACAGCAAAAATGGATAATATAAATCACATTCTAAAATGTAGCAAAAATGAAAACTGAATAAAGTTACGCCCAACATGATTCAGAATTCGGCAGATTTAAAGTAATTCGAACAAGAAGTAGACAGAAAACGAGACGGGCATGGCTCAGAATATAACATAGTAAAAAAAACAGTTTTTATTGCATGTTTTTAAAAAGGCGTGTAGAAAATCTTTATACAACATTCAAACTCACTTTTAGCTACTGACCAACTCTTTGCATGTTTTGCTGGTATTTTGATATTTTTCTTCAGTGAAGAGCACAGACTCATTCAGACTGGAAATCCACCTCGTCATCTGCATCTGCCTGCACAGCTTCTCTATCAGATTGAGCTTATTCTTATTCTTTAGTTGACAAACACTTTGTATAATTACTAACTCCCCCTGACACTTCGAAGGTTTTAGCTCTTTACGCAGTACAGATTGTTTAAATTTTAATGCACAGAAGCACTTCAAACACTTTTCAGTGGCTTACTTGTCCGGTACAATTCTGCTTGAGAGTGTTATGTTTACTGGATTGTTAAGTGATCTTTCACAAGCCGTTATTGACAGTGACTTTTGTTCTTTTGTTTAATGTGAACCTGTGAAACTGCTATGTCAAATGCAGTGCGGTCAAAAACTGTCAGGCGTGCCTATCATTTGTGCCAGCGCTCCTAAGAAGTCAATGTAGACTGGAGACCTGAAATCAATAGAAAAAGGAAGCAATCCTCTGGTGGAAGTTTTGCAGAGATGAGACTGAGGGGGTTTCCTTCCCTTTGCAGAGTATTATGAGATATAATTATTATATAATTTGATTTGACTATGCCAGCAGCCTTTAAGGTATTTGCTCCATATTTCTTCATAACTTGGCTTGGATACAAAGTGGATATTTGGTTTAAGTATAATTAAAAAGAATATTTTTAAAGCCAAAGTCAAAGTTAATTTAAACTTCCCTCGACCAAAAAAATATTCCCTAAAATGTTTAACTCGGGGGGAGGGGGGGGAGGAATCCTACCATGTCTGCTTTATTCTCTGAAATTCCTGAGAATTTCTCAAAATATCCACTCAGTAAATTGAAACCACATCGGGATGATTGCTTCTGTAAAATTCTGTTGAACTCGCTGAGTCATACAGAGGAAATATTGAACAAAAAAGAACGGTGTTGTAACTGCTTGGTCATAATTTTTTGGTAAAAAAACACAACCATATTAGAAGATGACAGGCATCGCTCAGTTAAAGGATGTTTTACGTCAGCTCTAACTGTCATAACTGAGTGTGTTCATCAAGTCCAAAAAAAAAAAAGGGATGTTATTTTAACTGTGCCTTTACTCTCTTTGTTTCAGAGTTCAATATTTAACTCCTCTGGTACCTGGGGAGCCTTTCCTCAGCAGCCTGGATACTGCCCTATGCAATCTGGAAACCAGTAAGTCCATCGAAAATCTCAACTCTGCTTCACAGCGCTTTCACACGACTCAAATTCCACTTTTGACATAAAAAAAATAAAAATAAAAAAAAATAAAAAACATTGCAAGTGAAATAAAGTTTGACATTACACAGCAGTAAAATTTGACCGTTAGGAAACAGAAAGGAAATGTTTCAGCTTTTAAAAGAAAACGGCTTCAAAATCTCTCGGCTTAAATTTCACAAACGCGCCCACTTGGTGTGGCCTAATGCAGTCCCCCACACCACCAGCTCACTTCACTCCAGATTGGTCTAATCTGTGAGACCTCTTTTATTTCCGTCTGTGGGCGGCTTGACGTCAGCCTGCATTTGGGGTAGGGGGTTGAGTGTTAGACTTCCTGCAAGTTAGAGCAGCTTGTGTGATCTTGCCACTAAATACGACGTGTCATTTTAAACACAGTGTTTATCAGTCAGTTGTTGTGTTTCTGTTTCCTGTGAACCCGACAAGAAAACACAGCACAGAAGCGGCGCTGCTTTTGCACAGGTGAATGTTTTGGCCAGTTTAAGTCTCTGTATTAAAGAACGTGGTTTATGTGGCAAAATGCAGGTTTGATTTTTTTTTTTTTTGCGTTAAAAAGACTTGATATATTTAATTTATAACTGATGTTTGTCTGTGTTGTAATTTACTGTCCAGAAGCTGATTATCGTAATAAATAACATTTTGTTCCACTTGCGTCATTTTTTTTTTAAAAATTACTTTTAATTCTTTGGAAACGGGCCCTTTACTTTTTTTTTTTTCTTTTTACTATGAATGATGATTTTTTTCTCCACATCAAGATGTTTCGTTTTAGTACTGCGACGTGCGCTGTGTTTCTTTGAAAGTTATAACATCTGGTGACGTGAAGGCGCTGCGTGTGGTTTTCAAGTTCACTCAAAGTGGAGCTTTATGATGTCAAGCTCATTGTACAGGACCGTATCTCACTTTCTATCTTACTATGTACAGAAGGGATACAAAAAAAAAGGGTCTGGCTCAGAGAAAAATGATGAGATTGATTATCAGTTTCTTTAGAATCGGGCTAGTTAGACCTCATCGAGCGCAATTAAAGTTAGGTAACCTTTAAAAAAAAAAAAAGCCTAAAATTTGCATTATCTTCAATGGTTTTGCGTTTGTAAAAATGTTGTTTTCAGAGATTTCCTGGAACACTTAGGCCAGTTTTTTACGAAACAGGACAGAGCACTTAAAGCAGTAGTTTTTGTATGACTACCTTTTATTGTGTTCACTTCTGTTTTTTCTGATTCTCACGACCTTGTAAGTCCCCCGTGCAGCCTGATGCCTAGGTAACTTTGCACTCTCTTGTCCAAAGTAAAATTGATTGGGCTCAAAAGTGCAATCTTGCCTGCTCAGACTGTTGTTGAGAACGTGCAGAGGAGTGAGATGATCACATGACACCAGTGAGGAGAAAACATGCATGGGAAGTGTTATGTTTGCTCGAATTGTTGACTTACAGTGCCCACTCACATCTGCAGAGCACATACTGTTCCTATGAATGACTACAAGAACCATAAAGACAACTAACCATATTGGCCTCTTCATAATTAATCCTCTTAATTTGTGTGTTAGCATTCAAATTGCTAGTCAAGCAGATCATGCTACTTTACCGTAGTTGTTGCTTTGTTGCTGGAAAGTGTTAAAACTTGCTGTGCAACATGAAGCTGCAGCAGATCTGCTGCTGTGTTTTGTGGAACCAGCACCAGACTTCTACAGACCACAGAAACCTCTGTGCGTACTGTATGTGATCAAACACTACCTTTTTAAAAGACCGATGCACTGTTTACATAGTCACATAACACATCATGTGTAAAATAAAATGTCAGAACTTTTCATTCTAGGCTAATTCTAGGTTAATTTCCTATATTTAGCTGTGAAAATACTACTGATACAGTTGATAAGAAGAATAAGAAGACACACATTTTTTTCTTCCTTATCTGAAATGAAATGTCGACACATTAATGTGACATTTCTCCCAATAAAGTCACATTAATGGGATCAGAGATTTCTTTATTGATGTCTTCAAAATCATAAGCTTGCTTACATTTCCTCAGTATTTGGTTTGTAGTCCACCTCGCTCACATGAGCCTTTTCAGATTCTCTGTAGCACTAAGAGGAAATAAATTATGTCTCTTTTGTTCAGTTGAAACCAGATGTACATGTGTTTTACAAAGAGACATGTAACCGTTTTTTTCCTGACATTAACTATAAGCTAAATATTTCCTGTTTTACTAGGTCAGTCAGAATCAAGAAAATGTGTCACAAATTAAGCAGATTAACTCCATTTTATTAAGTAGCATTTTATTCAGTTTATGAATTATTTATGACCTTTTTTTCAAAGTCATTTTTAGTAACAATAGGACACTCCTGAGTACATTTGCAAACCATAATCTCTATTTTTATGTTGTTCTCTGAGCAAAGGCTCCTTGCTCTCTGAGCTGCCTTCCAGCCCTTTTTGCTACAGGACTGATGTGTTAACACTTCACTTTCGTTCCAGCTTCGCCCAACATCTTCACATGGTGTTTTGCTTTTTGTTTGGGCTTTATTTGCACATTTCACACCAAAACATGCTAATCTCTGGGACACAGCAGCGCCTTCAGACATCTAGAATTGAGGATGAACCCGACTGGTGGCGGTCAAATTCTCGTTATCTCGGCTAATCTGTTGTTAATTTTCCTATGATGCAACACAAAGGAGCAGTGTGTGTAGGTGTTGTCATAATATATATCAAAAGCCAATTAATCATTACAGATAAAGCTATGATATCATCTGGATTCTCCCAAACAGCTTAAATGAATAGTAGCATAAGTAAAATTTTGATTAAAAAAAAGAGTATCTAAGAATTTGAAACTATGATGTAATTTTAAAACTATTATATGTATTTTAATTTTAAGAATTATTATTATGACAAAAAAATAAATGACACAATTTATTATTACGAAGGACTTTAAAGTTTTATCATGATATTTCATGGTATTCTATGCAATGAGACAAAAATAGTGATAAAAATGTGGGAAAAAAAGCAGCTATATTGCAACACAGTACTCAATGACTGGGTTCAATCATATTTTGTGCATGCTGCATTTATTGATGAAATCATGGAGTCAACTGTGAAAAAATAGGTCAGACTGCAAAACGCCTCACATTACAAAGCAGAAGTTTTGATCCACAGTGGTGATAATGGGACAAGTTGAAACTTGGTGACAACTCCTACATTTGGTTTAAACGCTTTGCTGTGCATTATTCAAGAATAATACTTCCTGCTCGCATGCTTTGCACAGCTAAAAACAAAAGGTCGCGCAGTGCATTCAGTTCCTAGGACTAGACTAGAGCTTCGTCTTCATGTTTGTGTTGGCTATAAGGAAGTGTTCTTCCAAGGAACCTTAGCAGGTTTCTGTGTGTGCATGTGTGTGTTTGTGTGGGTGTGCTCCTGCAGCGGTGTGTCACGCAAAAGCTACAACTTGATATAATCATAATTTCTATGGAAGTAGTGTTTAGCTGTGGATAATCGTTGGGATGAAATTTGTCCACAAAGGAAGACATTCCTGCTGTCACCTTCCAAAACTTGCTCTTTTTAAATCTCTTAGCGTTCACTGGAATGATAAATTAAACTTCCTGGTGTTTATGTTTCATTTTTATCCGGTATTCCCAGTCATTTCTACTGCAAACCTGTTTGGCTTTGTTAACTTTCCAATTAATGTTCCAAGAAATCACAGCAGTTCATTTTGCTACATGACAGCTATGAAGATAAAAAAGTATATAGAGACGTTTCAGTGCACAATTGCTTTTTAAAGTGATGTGATGCTCGTGCCAAGTTTTGGAGATCGCGCACCGCCAGAAAATAAACCGCTAACTACTTTGGCTCAAGCGAGACATCATTGCTGAATGATGGGATTTGAGGCAATACATTTTGGGTTTTAAAAACCGAGGGGAGACAACTTGTGGGACACAGAGAGGTCAGTCCATTGCTGTGCCTGTGAGTCCCTAACCAGCCCTGTTGATGAAAACTGCTGATACCAGGTCTGCCGAGACGTCTGTTGTAATAATCATACTGTCATTGCTCTGCTAGGGAGAGAAAAACCACAAAGGGGATTTCCAGTCTGGAAGATTTCTACCAATCGCACTGCGTTTCCCCCTTTGCTCTCTTTAAATAGATTATTCATCAGTGATTAACACCTGTGTTAGTGATTTTTCCCTGTGCTGGCAAAGAATTTGTTGTTTGTGTAGCTGTAAAAATCGTGGTTATTTTAATAGCTTTAATTTTGAACAGAGGTGCGATTTATACGGTTCAAGTACAGACAAGTGCAAATAATTTTTTTACATCAACTCACAAATCCATTACAGTCTAATTAAATCTCCATATATCAGCGTTAGGTGGTCCTCTCATGGTGGTTAAGTTTGTTTTGAAACCAAATCAATCAGTAACTGTGACCTCTGACCAGGAGTTTAAGACACAGGAGCCTAATCCTTTGAATAGCTTTGGCTCAGCTCCAGTTGTTTTAGTTTGAGCTCTGGCAGCTGATTGGACAGCAGGACAGTTTCACCTTTGCGCGTCTTTAGTTTTGCTTTTGCTTTGAGTGCTCATGCAGCCCTGTTGCTCTGCGGGTTTCTCCATAGGCTTATGACTTATTGACTCAGTAGGAAACTGAAAACATACCATGTTTGAGGTACAGGATCTGATCGTTTGTGGCAGAAGTTAACTTGAGGCTCCAGAAGATGTTTGGTGTTCAGGAAAAGGGGGTTGTGATAAAGGGTAGGAGCTCTATCTGTCTCTGTCTCTCGGCTGTTGTCCTTATCATCTCTAACCTGTCTGTCTGGCTTGCAAATAGCCAACGTTTCATTTGTTTGCCTCTTTGTCTGTTGAATTTGCTGTCTATTCATTCGTTTGACAACCAGTCACCTTTTAACTACACGATTGAAACTGAACACTTTACTGCTTTTTAAATGTAAGTTTTGTTTCTGTGACAGTGAACTGTGTTTGGGATTCTTTGAAGCTGATCTGTTGCCTGTCTCCTTTCTGCCAAGTGTATTTACCAAAACCTGATTTTGGTTTATATTTCACTGCTTTATAGAGCAAGTAGGAGCTTAAACTTAGCTGATATCACTTCCTGTAATAAATGAAAACATCAGCAAAGATTGTTCTGCTTCCATACAATGTACTTTAAACCAACTAAATGTCTTTTTTTTATTTACCCACAGGCAATACCACTTGAATAACAGCACTACCACCAACATTCCTGATATGCACATGAGCATGTACCCGGGATTCTCTGACATGGACTTTCCCAGCCTCCCTAAAAATGGGAATGGAGACTTCTCCCAGGTTGGTTCCACTAAACTAGTATATTCATTGATCATCTGCAACAAATGAAATGCATTTCAAGCTGGGATTATGTGAGCAATATAAATGTGAATATGTCCTCCAAAGCAGCTTTCTATCAAATGCTTGCTTTTACTTTCATATGATGAGAAAGGGCCACATGTGCGACCCACCACCTCCTGCAGCTCATCTTTCATGTTCATTTATGACTGAAGTGTAACATGGTCTGTGCCTTCTTGCCTTTTTTTGGTCATTTAGTTAGAGTGACACTAACAGCAGCTGCTGTGATGAGACAGATGGGTAAATTTGTAAACTGAATCCATTTAGGCTCTCGTCAGATATTAGCTTGGGTCAGTGAGTCGCACAGTTTCTTGTTGTTACACTATGATCGAATAGCTTTTGTGTTTAAAAAACATGAGAAATATTCCTGCTACTGCTGAAATTACAACATATTCATTGGTGCAGTTACGCTAATATTTTTTGCAATTATTTTTGGCTGCCTTGATTTTGATACACAGACTTTAGTAAAAAAAAAAAAATTATATAAACAGCTGCAAAACTTAGCAGTAATCCTAAAATGCATATTGCTGACGATATTGTTGTCGCTTTTCTCTTCAGACTTTAAAACCAGCTGACATCAGCTGGTCAAGTAGTCCAGCTTTTTGTGGCAGTAAAGTGTGTAGTGGGCAAATTAATAGAGATGCCACTTGTATCTAAGTTTTCAAAGCACGATTACCTTAATAAGTGATGGGGGATGCTTCTTTTGTTTCCACTCTGATATCATCTTTGGCTTTTGCGACTGGAAATGTCAAACGTCTGAGTTGTTGTAAGCAAGTGACCTACAGCGTGTAGTAATAGGTTGGGGAGGGGCAGCGCTGTCTTCTGTGAAAACACAGGTCACTTTGTCACCTCCCAAACACCATGAAGAAAAAAGCTACGGAAACCCTGCGGCTACCGTAGCTTCACTGTGTTGTGATTGTCACTTCCTTCACTCTAAAGAAACGTGGAAAAGTTGTGTTTTACTGAGTCACACTGACAAAAAAAGTGAGCAAAACACATTAGAAAGCACAATTTCTGGGACCTTAATGCAACAAATATGATGAATGAAGTACAGCAGCTTGTCAGGGCCCAGAGATTCACACACTGTTATTCCAGCACCTCAGTGAATCACATTCACACTCCTGAAGAAGGTCTGCAAAGTGTTTCTTTTTCTACTAAAACACAACATCAGCCAGAGGAAATTCAGGTAGATGAATCCATACTTTCTTATGCAGTGAGGTGACAGCTGTAAACTCTTTGTCCCTTTAATGCCACGACACCCACTTTTAACCAAGCACTCGCATGTAGGAGTGTAGAACACGGAGGCTGTCAATACTAATTGATCTATATCCCAGCAACACCGTTTTATTTTTACCTGGAACCATTTCCTCCTCCAAGGTGGGAGAAAACCAGAAATCAAACTTGCGCAATTGCTGCAGTTATCAACCCAATGCAATCGTCTGGGCTTTCTTAGATAAGTTTCTTTTTCAAATGAACTGGATTTGATTGTACTGTAGTATAAATAATCTTCATCTAATCTGAATCTCATCGGCATAAAACCAATAAAAGTTTGGACCATTCTGGCTTCTATATGACTATGAATTAGACTGATTTGCTTTGTAAAAGGCCTTCAGATTAAATTTTTTTAATAGGTCCTATTTCAATAAAAATAAAAAAAGAAATCTAACAATATTTATCATGTTTGCTCCATCAGAGCAGTGAGTTTCATTATGTATCCATGTCCATTACATTAGCTGTGTAATGGAGAATCTCACATATAGAATCTATATTATGGATATACTATATTATACCCATAATATTATATCCAAATCTGAAGCATACTGCATCAGAATTTAGGTTTCAGATATTTTGTTCGCAACCGACATGACAATAATAATCATGCATGTTTTCTTTTCTTTTTTTTTCTTTTTATTTTTCTTAAAGAAAATAAATCAAATTTCCAGGTGCAACCACTGAAACTGTTTATTGTCACTGGTTTAGAGAAGTATCTCAGTCCAACGTCGAAGCGGAGCAGTGCCACATCGTTTTAGCTTCCAGGTGTGTGAATGGGTGTGACGCTCGACTGGAACAGAGTGCTAAGTTATTTCTACAACAAAGGCAACATATGAATGTTTGGAAAAGAGAAAAGCAACGCGTCACCCTCGTCACGTGGATCGTTAATGTGGGAATTCCCTAGTTTCACATGAGTTTTTGTGTCCGGCTAAGTTTTTTTCCTCCTAAAGAAGTCATTTTAAACCTTAGTCATTCAGGTTGAGTCATATTGTATTCTACATTTGACTGTATTTGTAAAACAGTTGCGTACTTTATTTTAAACATTTACAATTTTGGTTAGTGCATTCAAGCTCTGCCTTCTTGTGCCTGTCAGCGACTCTGTGAAGGAAAAAAAAACCACACACACAAAAAAAGAGACGTTTTGTGCTTGTGTTGTGCCTTCTCAGCTGTTCTCGCTGCATTTGGACACACGGCGTCATGTGAGTCATGTAGAGAAAATGTAAGTCATGGGGTCATCATGACTAATAATTCCCCACCTCACTCTCAGACCATTTTCTTCCATTTCATCCCCGCCGTTCGTGCCAGTCCTGCCCTATTTTTCCCCCCGTTTCTCTCAGTCTGCTGTCTGGTGGCATCACATCCACTGTCTGTCCAGTCGCCGAATCGTAACCATGAAGTAAATATTCAGAGTTGTGTGGCCGGGTAGATTGGTTTATGAGGTTGTTTAGTTTCTCAAGTGACGTTTGTGTTTACTTCTATCTCCTCATCTCATTTACTGCGATGGGGTTATTAGGGAAATCTCTTTTGGTTTGCATGGCTTCCCACAGTGTCAGGGTTTGTTTATGCATGCACCAGAACTCATTTAGAATATCCACATATTATAAGGAACCACGGTGCTGCAGTCTGTGGACAGAATGTGTTTCTTTACATCTGCTGCCTTCAGAGGTTTGTTTTGTATTACAATGAAGAGCCTCCCCTCTATACACCTTAATAATTACTAGATAGTAGATAAACAAGACAATAACTGAAGTGGCACACGATGACACTGGCATATAAATCAGATAAAGTGAATTTGTTTCAGTTATCTCTATGTACAACTGCGTAGCACTTTAATATAAAGGGGTGTTGGTCAGCTCTGCCATCATTTCAGGCAATTATATTCAATGTGTTTGAAAGTTTCTATTGAGTCTGATTGAAAAGGAGATCTTTTTTTTTTTAAATACTAATTAAAGATAATTTATTCAGCAATCAGAAGTTACTTTTCAAGCATACAAGCATTTCGAAAACAGCTTTAAAATTGCTGAATTTTCTTTTTTCTCATATTGCTTCTGCATTTTGAGCTGTTTATCAAAACTAATCAAAGATATAAACTCCAGGGATCCCTTATACCCTAATATATTGTGAAATCCCTCAGCAGTTGAACTTTTGCTTCTTCTAAAAAAAAAAAAAAAAAAAAAAAAAAAGAAAAAAGACTGCCAGAATAAGGGGCGCGTTTCAAAATCCAAAAGTGACTTTCAAAACAAAAATTTAATTTGTGCACCACTTCTATCACGATAACATTTTAAAGTGAACACTTGCTGAGAGATACCTTGTAATAAGCCGCCCACTTGTGGCTCAGAGCTGAGCAGAGTGACACGACTAATTAACTAACATGCAGTAGTTTGTTAAGCACCACTTTATGAAAAGCGAATGAGAGAAATTCAAATGTCTGGCTAAATCAGAGCTTTTGTGTAGAGCTACCAATATTTTTTATGAATCTGGCAACTGATTTTTTTGAATATTGACAAATTTTCCTTCAAACACTATTTTTTTTCCCTGCATAACGTGATATAAAATATAAGTAGAAACTGTAATTTCTTTATTTTATATATGTATTATCTATTTTTTGTCAGGTTGAATTATTGTTTGTTTATTTTTTATTTAACTAGGATTAAAAAAACCCCAATTGAGATTAGACACCTCTTTACCTCTTTTTCAATCTGATAAAGGTTACTTGATTCATTTAGAAATCACCATTACCTACACACTTAGCAATTAAAACAGGATAAACTTACATTTATCTTGTCATCTGCACAAACTCTGCACATGACAAATGTGCACATGTGCCCATGTTCCACATGGACATACTGGCACATAATTAATCTGTGAACGTGGATCTAAATGTGTCCCTGAAAACTTCTTCTGGAAGAAATGTAGCAGACAGACAGCTTGCCTAGCTTTATGTAGCTTTAGAAAATCTACTTTGGGTTCATCTTTACAGTCGACATCACTGCTTACATCAACAAGTTATTCTCAAGTGCAGCTTGTATTTCTTACTGTTGAATCCAGTGTACATGTTGTTTAAACACTTTTAGCATGACAGACTGGCGCTACAGTGTCTCTGCTGAATGTTAATGTCTTCTGTGAAGTCAGAGTGTTGTGTGTGCATGAGTCTTGGTGTGTTAAGTAGGCGTATATTTTGAAACACTTGTGCTCCTGCTCTTTATGTGTATCTCTACATCAACAATGAGGCGACAAACTTAGCATTATATCATAATTTCAAGCGGCAGTAGTAGCTGTTGCCATGGTAATAGGTGGAGTAGTAGTAGTGGTAATAGTGGGCTACAAAGGCAGCTACATTATGTAATGAGTGTATGGTCAAAATAATTAGGTATTGAGTTTAAATACTATAACATTTAAAATTACAGAAGGCAACCTATAAAAATATGTTTTTTTTGTTTTGTTTTTTTTTACATATTTGTTAAAAGTAACAAATATGCAAAATTTTGCTAGTTAAGAGAAAATCCAATAACATCTAGCTCCTCTGCCTCCTCAGAAATAAACTGCTTGACCAGAAACAACCAATAAGAGCCAGGAGGAGGGTCTTAGCACTTTCAGTCAAGCTCGTGTACGTGCTCCTCATACACAAGCAGCACAGAAAAACTATTTGTCCGCCCTTATTGACGGTCATGCTAGAGGGTTAGCCCTCTAGGATGAAATTGAGAAAAGTGCAACTTAAATGCCACAGGAATGACGAAATAATACATCACTTGATTTCATGATAAACTATGCAGTCACTCCAGCTGCACTGATGAACAGCTGGAGTGACTGCATAGACTGCATTACCTCAGCATTCTGAGTGCTTGGAGTGGCTCCAGTTGACTGCTGCTTTCAATTAGGAGTTTCATTATTAGCTGATTAATGCAGCTAATAATTATTCCCACTGCTATTGGGGGGAGTCATAGAGCTTCATTCTCAGACAGTTTACCTATGGAGAGGGGAGAAACTTACTATTTCCTGAAATTGTTTCCTCATGCTTAAACCGAATAAACATGCATTCTTTTTAATCACCAACGTACAGAACAAGGTGAGAAACGTCCCCAGTGATAACATGTGCACAAAGTAACCTTTAAAATAGGAGACACTCCAATTTGCAATAAAAGGACTATAAACAGTGGAAAATACCTACTCAGAGAGTAATTATTGGCAGAATAATGTTTAGCATAACATTTTAAGGAGACTATTTTTTTTTAGAATCAATTGTAAGGGGGGAAAAAGAAGTAAATTACAAAAACAACAATCTGAAAGAACCAACTTTAAAATCGATCACATGCCTCTGTGGTTTTAAAAGAACGGCACACTTCTTCACAGTCACATCTGCGTACCTGCCCAGGCTTAACTGTGGTTTAAAAACCCTAAAAAACTGTGAATATTTCTGCAGCGAATGAGAGTCGTTGCAACATTTACTGGAAGACAGCTGAAAAAAGGCAATTCACTCAGCATTCTGGCTAACCTCAAATGGCGAAGAACACTTTGTAAGCACAGATTTTGACATATGCAGTACTTTGCATGCTGTATGTTTTCACATGTTACTCAGCGGTATGCACATCTAAACATGGTCCTTTTAGGGTCTTTCTACAAACTATTCTTCTTCTTTGTCGTTCCTCCCACTTTTAACTAATGTTTTTTGCTCTGTGCTATTCTAGGAAGAGTTCATTTGCATCAGAAATGCTTTTACAGCTCTTTTCAAGTTTGCAGGATATATCACATTTAAAACAGCTTGTCTTTAGCTGACCTTGCTTGTACGGCACCCTAACACCCACATAAGATGATTAATGTCTCTCTTTGTGACAGTTGCTCATACTGTGTCCCTACGTAGATTTGAAATGGGATATAATCCCAGCGCACACAGGAGTACTAGAGAAAACTGCTTCAGAAAACAGGAAAACTCTTGTGAGAATACGTAAACAGAGGTTTCTGTAAAAGCAGCATAAAGTGTTTGTATTTGAAAACTCCTGTAACTCTGCAGACATTCCAAATACAATTTGAAACCTTTAAGAAATCTCTTTGTAGATGGAGTAGTCAATCATCCTTGCATGATCTCGTGGTCTTACTGATAATCCACAGGTCCAATACACACAAAAAAAAAAACAGATTTTAAAAAAATTCAGTAAATGCATTAAGCTGAACACTCATTCTTTTCTCGTTTACCACATCAAGAAACGGTAACATTCAGAACAAGGTTCCTGACTCCCTTCAAAAGCGTCCATTTAACTCTGATGTATAAATTAGATAATCTTATAACGACCTTTTTTTCTGTTGGACTCAAAAGATGCTAGATGTGCTAATTCAAGTCTGTTCAATACACCCTTGAATTGTTCGGTAATCGCAATTAAAATATTGTTGAAGCGGAAAAGAAATCTTTATCCAGCTGAACACTAACACGGGCATTCCTTCACATTTTTCCAAGCCAGTCAGGATTTGAACGCATTTGTAATTCTGGGCTACTTCCCTGTAGGTTAGTCAAACAGAAAGTGTTTTTAGTGGCCCGGTTTGAAGGAGGAAGTTAAAGGTTAATTTGAAAGTTGATAAGCGTGCTGTTTTTGTGGGGTTACACGTGATTTACTTTAGCTTCAAGGTACATGTTAAATTTGAACTGAATTGCCACCTTTGACATGTATCTCGTTTGTATGTTAAGTGGATTTAGAATGTACTTTAATCCTAGTTTACAGTTGAGGAGTCGTTCATTTCTACACTCCTTGTGCAGTGCTTTATATTTGGAGTTTGAAATATTCCTGGGTTTATTAAAAACATGTTTTCACATTGAAATTAATACAGCAACGTGTTCACAGTTGTGCCACTTGCACAACAAAGCACCAGAAGTTTTGCACAGATGCAAATAATAATATCTAAACAAGAATAAAGTTTTGGAGGACTTAAGAAATGAAGATGAGATTTTGTAGAAAAGTGTTGCTTTTTTAACCTTGTTGCTGTTATTTTTACTCTTTAATGCAATAAGGTGAGTGCTTTGGCTGTTTGAGTCTAAAGAATCTCATCAGTAGTGATTCAGTGTTCCCTGATGGCCCTCGGTGCTCCTCCAAACACACGGATATACATACACACACGCACACTCACACACAAACTACTGAGAGGATTCCCACTCATAGAACGATGACACCATGGATAGGCGCCACGCCGCCTCTTAAGAGTCTGACTCCTCTTCTGTCCAGCAGAGATGGACATTACAGGACCTCACCGTCCCAGCTTGATATCATTTATTCCTGGAAGCTGACTGCACAAATGGACCGACTCCTGTATGAAAGAGACAAATTGCATTATTTTAAATTCTTATTTACGAGGATCATAAACAGTCAAATTGCTTTCCCCACCAGGAAAAACTGATATGTCGTCCTTGATCAGCGTCTTAGATTTGTCTGAATTGTCCAATTTGCAAAAAAAAGGAGAAGATTCCCAGAATAAGCCTTTGTGCACTTGTATGTCTTTTACAATCACGCCCTCAGTTCCAGTAAGCAGGAATTACTTTTTATGATGAAGGATTTGTCTGTAATTGTGTATACTGGCTGATGCATGCAAAACTCTTCCGCAAAAGGAAACTTGCAGTTCACCCTCGACTTGTTTCATTCACAATCTTAAGGCGCTTAGAATATTCTTAGAGGAGTCACTTCCACATTTTGAGCTCTGTTGTCTTTAATTATAGAGTTTTATTAATGAGACAATATTTTGACACACTTATTTCTAAATTAAATATGCTCCCTGGATGCTCACATTAGTGACTCACTTCTTTTTCTTTCTTTTTTTTTTTAAATCAGGCTCATCAGGCATTACTTGCCTTTCCGCGTCTGAGTTACTGACGGAGATTCAAATTTAAATGAATTGCAAGAGCAGAAGACGTGAAATTGAATATTTGCAGACAAAACAAAGAAACAAAAAGCAGAGGCACAGTCTAGTGGGGAGTCAGTCTCTAAATATAATAATCATTAAATGCTGGGCCAGGCCCATTAAACATAGCTGTAAGCAGCGCTGTGTGAGGAGCGGCCAGGTCCACAGCGCAACACTGTTTACACTACAAATGCGGTTGAGTTACACCATGTACAGTAAAATGGGCCTGACTGCCAGTAACTCTAGTCACTTACCAACAAAAGCATCATTTCCTGAAAGCTCCTCCCCTCCTCCCTCCCTCTTCTCCCCTCCCCTTCCCTCCCCTGCTCACTCACTCACTCACTCACTCTCCAACCACCTTTCTGCACTCAAATGAACTAGTCCACAATCACTATTAGTGAGCCCTCTCTGCCAATACCTGCCTGTCTCCCTGCGAAGCAGGGGAGCATGTTTTAGACGTGCCCGTGTCTCCGTCTGCGAGAGAGCGTGTCTGCACCTGTGTGTGGTGTGGGGGGCGTTTGAGGCAGATGTCTGCAGTGAGCCAGAGAGAAGCAGTCACAGGGCCAGTCAGGGTCCGGTATGGGGTGGTAGCCCTCCAGCTGTGAGGTGGTCACCGGCGTTTTGGCTTCCTCATGGAAGTGACTGACGGATTCAGGGAGTTGAGGTGAAGCAGGAGCTTATGTTGTGTGTATTTTCACCCGTGCCGTACCGTAGCGGTTGGACCCATGTCTCTCATGCAGCTCTGGACTAAATTATACGCTCAGCTGGGACGCCCGCTTCCCAAGGTACGGGTTCTGTTCACTTCTTTTTCTTTCTTCTTTTTTTTTTCCTCTTTTGGCCATCTCTGTAATGCTACAGCTTATTGATTCATTAGCTTCCTAAATTAAAATTACTTGTGTTAATTGTTTTTAACATGAGGAGCACTTGTTGTTAAGCTGAAACTTACATTTAAGAAACGGCTGATTATCAGTGTATGCATGTGCTTGAATTTTTAACTTCCTTGAATGAATTGTGAACATACTTCCTTATACTCACTGTGTTACAAGATGATTTTATCTTCTGTTCTAAGTCCACACTTCTAACACCTGACCTGATCAGGTAAACAATACTGTTCATAAAACAATACTACTAGTGACAAACTATACTGTTGGAACATGCAGTTTTTATGTGTAAAACATGGCTGTCTGATCATAGGTAAAGAAATAATCTGATTATTTAATTGTAATTGAGATAATTATACGCTCGAATTTCAAGCCACTCTGCATTTATTGCACTGAAAAGCAATAAATGTAAAGTAATGTCTCATATGAATTTTTTCTCTTCATCTTCTTCTAGATTTTTACCTTAGCCATGTTTTCCACATGAAAAATCTAATTAAATTCATAATTGTAAGAAATGCTGCCTAATTTTAATGAAAAAAAAAAAAACTGTAAAAAGCGTAGCTTCATCCCAACAGAAGGCTGCAGTGACCAATACACTCTCTCCATTGCTTTTCTTTCATCGTTAACGTCATCATAAAGGCCGGAAAAACTTTTAGTTTTCCGAAGGAAAACCCATGCGTGAGATCACATGGGCATATTACAACAAAGTACAGCACAGTCTTCCAGCTTTCCAGTGGATTCCTCCTTCTATGGTTTCTCACATTGCAAAAGTGACAGGGGAAGTGGAACGTGTCAGAATCGATTGAGTTCTACTTGATGTTTAAATTGAACAGGGCCCAGTTTTAAGACTTGTAGATGTCTCTGCGAATAGGGTTCGCTTTCATTACAGACCTGACACGGGGCTTTCATGTGGGTCCACTCCCAGTGAAAAGGAACACAGTGAGCTCATTTGTTATTATTTGTTAAATAGGATTTGAAGTAGAAGTCTGCCTGTAAGTAATCAGAGCCAGTGCTAGTCGATCCTCCATCGCCCCACTGAGATTCATCCTTTCCAACCAGGAACTCTTGACAAATAATTATCTGCTTTGTTCCTTTCTTCCTGCCAGTAAGTGCTACAACCTGATACCATCAGACTAAATAGCACTCTTGTACATTGTCTTATCAGCTGTTAAATGCGGCTGTTTTCGCTATGAGTTGTAAATAGAGCCACCTTTTTTTTTTTCACACCAATTCATTAGATGATATTCTAATTAGATAGTGTAATATGACTTCATTGGGGTGAGGAGCCTTTTTCCACTGAATTCTTGATGCAGCATATTAACCAATCTCCTCCATGTCTGCGTTTGTTAGTTAACACACACCAACACATTTTTCGTTGGTTATTTGAGCTTAATGTTTTACATTTAAGCAAAGGTGATCTAATTTATAAATAAGGCAGATAATAAGAATGTCTTTTTTTAAATAAGTGCATTGTAGTGTTCATAAAGTAGTTTCTGGTTAAAAAAGGAGTTCTTCTTATATTCTCAAAACCACAGTAGTTATTTATACTTTCCTTCCTGCTTGTTTCAAGATACATTTGTATTTTTATAATTAGTGAAGTAAAAAAAAAATCCTCATCATTTATACATTTTTAAACGTACAAAACAGTAAACGAGTATGAAAGTGAAGCTGATTGTTGCCTGTTTAATGCATATTTTTAGTAGCAGATCTCTGTCCCTGCATTTGTTTGTTTCCTGCTTAATGTCATTTCTTCTTGTTTACATTCGATCTACGACATCACATCAATTTGTAAAGCATACTTGGATCTCATTAGTGGGCCATCGCAAACTTTAAATCAAACCTTTTTTGCGTGCACCTGGTGTGGTGAGGATGTCTTAATTTCTATCTTTAAAAGCACGGGTAGACTCTCTTGGTGGGCACATGTTGTCAGTTTCCTGGTATTACTTCAAACCTCAAGCATGACCCTGTGCGTGCAGCTTACAGGAAGTGAATAAACAATAATGGAGAGGATGAGTGAGAAGCATTGGGCCGGGGGGGCCGGGGCGGGGTCTGCTCTGTGAGAGAAGTGAGGAGAACGGGTGCGAAATAAGCAGTATCTTCATTCTGTTTGAACGTTTTATGTCGTAACCTTGATTTGTGTGAGGGATTAACCCCTTTATTCCCACGTGGATCGCACTCAGTGTGTTAAACCGGCACAGTGGTGTGTGTTGCTTGACATCAGAAGAAACAAACAGCTGCTAGGGAAGTGTGCCAGAATCGGGATAGAAGTATTTTATACAGTGTTTGCATTGGTTCTGTTTTTTCCCCCCCACATAGTTTGTACAATGGAGAAAAAAAACAACAAACGACATGAAGAAATATCTTGTCGTTTGAAGGTGACAGTGAAGTGTGTGTGGAATATTAGTTGAAAAGCTTGAGATGCCTCTTGAAGGCCGACATTTATTAACTTTGTCTGACTTCTCAGTGAGATATTCCACACTTCAGTTTGACCTGTAAGAAAATCCCTCCTTTACCCCCAGAAGTTTTTAAACAAAGTCAGCTCATGTCTGCACAGTCTTTTTTTTTTTTTTTTTTTAATGGTTTTCTGTTTTCTGTTTTGTTCAACCTAATATCTAGCAGCTCTGTCAGGGATAAAATGTTTAAGATTCGATTCAGGGCACACACCCAGCAGTCAACAGCTTGTAAAAGAAAATCTTTGCTCATTTTCACATGATTCTTGGCTTTTGACCAAGTCTACAACTTACTGGCACCAGCCTCACAGCTCTGAGTCATGGAGACACAGAGGACCTTTGACCACTGGCGTGTGAAAATGTGGGTGTTCCCATGTACAGGCTTTAGGGGTATTTGAGGCAACATTTAAAGCTGACCTGTTTCAATTCCGTTTGTATTGATTTCACAATTAGAGGGAGAGGGGAAAAAATAGCAGATGTTCTTATTTTTAGTCTTGAGAACATTCTCTTTTTATGCTTAAAACATCTTTAAATAATACACATTTCTTATATTACCCTCCTGTATTAATGGAGCTAAACAACAAATAAAATATTTAAAGTATGGTTGTCATGGTGACCCCAGGATGCAACTCGGCTGCAGAGATCCTGTTAGATATTTTCCTTGCCATCCTTTTCTCTTAGCATTGGGGTGAGATAACCTTATTCCTTTTCCAGTCTTGTTCCAGATCCAGTTGTTGCTCTAAATGAACATATGGGGCAACTTCAACATGTTGCTGTTTTCTTGTAGCCTTTTCCTGAGTTCCTCCTTCTGTTGTCTTTTCTTAAAAAAAAAAAAAAAAAAAAAAAAAAGCGGCAAAGAGACATGGATGTCGCTATTGAATCCTATTTGTAGATCAGAGAGCAATGAAGATGGAGTTTATGAAAAGAAAATTTCCTAAGCACAATGATAAACATGAAGTATGTGTTAAATGATGCTTTAGTAATAAGGTTTGTCACATATATTCACCAGAAATACCAATAAACTCGGACGACTGCGTATGAGGAACTAGTTTTCTTCAACATCACCAAAAGTCCCAGAGTTAATGCAAGAGCTCCTCTGTGATCTCTGCAACTGTCACAAATGGCAGAGGTCGTCGCAGTGTTGCAAAAGTTTTGCGTGGTGTTCTTTCTTAAAATGTCACACATGACTGTGACTGTGACTCCATAACTTGTGTCCACACTCCTCTCACATCCACTTATTTCAGCTCTAGGGGTGCACAGATTGTCACATGACACATAAATACGTTGAGATTCTGTCTTAGTTTTTTTTTTTTTTTTTAATTGGGTGAAACATTCTTGGAGAAGGTTGATATGGCTTTTCTCGTAATAGTTCTTTCTAATTCATCGCTAGGCGTTTTGTTGAGAATCTCCAGATTAACCTGTGTAGGAATCACACCCGGTGGCAGAAAGCGCTAGTTGGGGAGCGGCTGCTGTGGAGACCCTGATATTTATAAATCCCCACTGAGCATTATTAGGATGCCTTCAGAAATCTAGCTGCCAGGAGGAACATGCTTACCATTTAATTTTATTTAATTTATTTCTGCTGAATAGCCTTTGCAAAAGCATCCTCCCATAGACATTGCAGAATCTCATATCTTCCTATCTCCTATTTAAAGGTGCACGTGTATTTTATTAAGATGCGACATATGTTCCTTTTGTGGGCGACTTCCTCATGGCCAAACCAAATCTGCATCAGATGATCATTTTTCTGCCTCTTTTCTTCATTTTTACCTTGCAGCTTCCACTCCTCATGCCGCACGTTTTACTTTGCCAGAGGAAGAACTCGAATTCTCATGGCAGATTTTTGTCACTAGTTGAAAACCACTGCAACATAGAAGTGTCCCTTTTGTGCATTTCACATTGTGGCATTCACAGCTTGTGGGTTTTTGGTTAATCATACTATTTCATCTGGAAAACTTACATTCTTAGATTTTTATTGTTAAAAAATTCTAAGAGAGTATGAAATAACATTCATACTGGTAGAGAGTGAAATAAAAATATATCCACTAATACTTTCTCGCTAGTACAAATAGCATGTAAATGTTGCCGCAGCCTTAGTTATTGTGAAGTACATTCAAGAACATCTGAAAATCCCAAAATGTTTTATGGAGTTTTAACATTTAACAGCCAGTTTGAATATGCAATTTAGATATCCATAAATCAGTTCTTAGTCATAAAAGCTAACAGTTCAGAACTCCAGAGTAACATATTTTTTTTATATTAAAACTCAGATTTCAGATGGGTTTAATGTCATTCTTCAAAGAAGAAATGACATCACTTTTCCCATACTTGTGTCTTAAGATTGCAGCTGCATAAATACATCTGTTCTACCCAGAATGAATGCGGTGGATGTCTGCGACAGAATTGCCGCCAGGAGAAAAATCTAATTTAACTTATCCAGAGGCTCCTTGTTATGCGGATAACTGTAAATAATCAATATATGTGTTGTTGCGGGTACATCTAATTACTACAGTCTTAAGCTGCTTTTTAACTCATGAAAAATATGAATCATAGATAATTTAAATTATAATGATACTATTAAAAGATCTCTGAATGTCTAAACTTAGCTTAGTGAAATGTGTTATAGTTATTCATTTCAATTATCTGAATTTAGATCATTTTAGATAATGACCTAATTACTTGTTGCAGTTGCTTTACAGGCAGTTTCTCTCCTGTCATATCTCCAAGCCGACACAAGAACGGAAAAATGTGACGTCATATTGTCTGAGAAAAAAGGCTGCCTGAGATCGCTGAAATGTCACTTGCGAATAGGAAGAACAGGATTCTCGACGTCTCGAATGTTTATTTTTACTGGAAAGAATTGAATTTTGGATATTTGCCCCTACAAATCCTCCCTTGAGATAATTAAATGCTAAAAGGCCTGCCATATGGGCTTTAGGCTCTGCTGTTTACAAAACTTGTAGCACCGGTCTTTGAACTTGCTTCGTCAGCGGGCTGCTCGTTGGGACACTTGACATGGCATCCTTTTATTTTCCAGAACATACGGAAACAGTGGAAAATTCCAAGGAGGAATGTAAGCAGCAAGCTGTCCTTGGCCTGCTGCTTAAAGACTTGGCACAGCATGAAGGCCTGCTTCTCAGGAGGTTGTTGAACTGGGTATATTACTTTGATTGGCTAAGGTTAGCAGGTCTGGGACAGGATGGACTGGACTCACTGTGCGTTGGTCAAATACACAACCGATTTGACTCTTTAGGCTTTGAAAAGTTTAAACATTGAAACATAATCACTCATTATTCCCCATGAAATCGTGTCAACTTTTACTATTTGAAAGCAATTTTTTTTTGTTGGTTTTTTTGTCTTTTGCTCTCTGAAGTTGAGCAAACCTAAAGCCTTCAGTGTGTATAAAAACAGTGGCTCCCAGGCAAATTGGCTCTTTTAAGCCATCAAAGGAAAACCTGATTTATGTCACATCAAAGATGATTGATACTGTCCAGGAAACTTTTGGGGTGAAGCTTGCCACAAGCCACAACAAATCATTTTATTACTTTAATAAAAGCAGCTGGTTGACACAAGCAGTCCCCGTTTCATAGTACCTCACAAAACTATTCATACCCCTTGAACTTTTACACGTTTTTAGATAGGTCTGCAAACTGCAATATGTTTAATTGAGGACATTATAGAAAAATCACAAATAATTGTAAAGCGGAAGAAAAATGATCCTTTATTCAGAAATATAAGTCTGAAACGTGTGACCTGCTGATGTTTTTATTTACTTTAGTCTGATACTCTGAAATGTAGTCTACTTCAACAAGTTGCCTCAGAAGTAACATAATTTGCAAATAACGTACACCTTCGTCTAATTCAGTTTTAGAATAAAACCGGTTGTGAAGACTCTTAGAGAACATTAATTAACTAACCACATTATAAAGATCAAGAAACATAGGAGACAGGACTGGAATAAAGATATAAAGTGGTTTAGAGCAGAGTAAGGTTGTTTAATTTCTTCCTTAGCTCTGGACATCCTATAGAGCGATGTTCAGTCTGTCATCCAAAATTAAATAAACTGGCAGGCTGGGGAAGGATTAACAGAAGAAGCAGCCAAAACTCCTGTCTCATCTTTTGCATTTTGCTAAAAGCAATGTCAACATATAGAGGAAAGTGCTACAGTGAGACGAAACCGACATTCAATCAACCTTTGAGCCTGTGAAATGCCATGTGTGGTCGAAAACTAAACCCGTGCATCACGCTGAGCATGCCATTCCTGTGAAGAGACATGGTGAAGTCAGCATCATGCTGTGGGCATGTTTTTCTTCAGTAGGGTGAGGGAAGCTGATCAGAGGTGATGAGAAATAGATGGAGTGAAATATAAAGCAGTACTAGAAGAAAATTTGTTATGGATTTGAGGCAGTGGTGGCGGTTCGCTTTTTATAAAGACACTAGAACTGAAGCACTTCATCAAATTAATTGGGATTATTCAAGATTAATCGGATTATTTAAATAATTGTTGACTAATTTAGTAAATGACTCATTTTTAAGTGGAAAATACTGACTCAAAAAAGGTCATTTGCTGAAGAAACAGCACTCAGAGCAGTAATTTAGCCAAAACTGTCTAACTTTAGAAAGGTCTACGTTTTTCACATGTTGATGTTAGAAATATTTTTTAGCTGCAGATGTGTCTTTTGCTACAAATGATCAAACATACACTTACTAGAGGAATGCTGTGTTATTAAATGTTAGACAATACACACCCAAAATCCATCAGTCGGGTCATCCGGACCGAATGGACAAGGTCAACAGCTGGCTACTGAGAGCAGAGAGACAGACGGGAGCTGTTTCCGTCAGCTGGACGTAGGGGGCGGTGTGGGACGTTTCACAGCTCCGGGTTCCACCGCCCCTCACAAACACACACAGGGAAACCACAGAAACTGGCAGATGAGATATCAGGGCACATACTTGCTCTTGCTTTCAAAGTCTCAAGTCGCCTACAAACAGCTGCCACTTCATCATTGCATTTTTAGATATCGATCTCATGACCAAAGTGTAACTCACATCCCCTGCCTCCATTACTGTTTTTGCAGTCATTTTTTTTTCAGCAGCATCTACAGATAACAATAGTCACAGTCTTAGATTTGTGTTTTCATTTTCCTCCAGAGTGACTTTCACAGCGTTGTTTGTTAAAGTCACTCTTGTGTTGCAATCGTAAAAAAAAAAAATCCCCACTCTGCAACAGATTTCCAGTGAAGTGTTAAGTCTTATAGTGCTGTGACAGAAGTGTTTGGGAAATGGACACATGCAAAAACAGACCAGATGGAAAAAAAGGGACAGAAGTTAGTAAAAAAAAGTTGGTCCTAACCGTATTAATAAGGCAGAGTGGATGAAGATATGAAGGGATGTACAGTGAAATGCTGAGGTCATTTTAGGTGTCACTTTGTTTGTGTGTCAGAGTGGGTGTGCAGGGGGGAAGAGGGTAGCCAGGGTGGCTGGTTTCCTGACCTTGGAAAAGCAGCCAAGCTGGCAGTGTGTAGGAGGGGAAAGCCCTGGGCAAAGCACGGCTCAAACCTCAGTCTTTGACCGTGCACCGAAGCAGGTTATTGGGTTTAACAGGATGTGGCTGAAGACTGATAAACACTGGCTCATACCTCAGTAGAGATTCACCAATCAGGCTTTTTTTTTTATAGCTGGTACAGATGACCGTTTTTCTTTGAGAGATACGACTGATTCCAAGGACTCTCAAATGAAAAATGACCTACTGCTGGTGATTTGATGGAGGTTACTGTTGCCATTAAAGCATTTATCATGACCATTTATCTGAGCCTTATTTGACTCAAGAAAAAGGATATCAGTGTTGATGTGGCTAGTAATGTACTTATAGACCACAACTGGAAGGTGTACTGAGTTTTGTTGCGTCCAATACACAAATACAGATAAGTTAAGTTCAATATTTAAGCTGAAGAAATTGAGTGATTACAATCAGTTCATTTCTTATTCAAAGTAGTGTGTTTGTATCCAAGCTCGTGTATCCAATTTTGGAAGAATATAGTCATGTCCGTGCACAGAAGGAGAGTAAAAGGACAGTTTTAAATTTTAAAATATCACTGCAAATTTTGCTCTAGTAGGAAGGAGAAGGAAATTTAGTGGAATGAAGGTTTATGAAAGCTTGGTAAGAGTCGCGGCTGCTAGATTTCCATGTACGGTAGCAGCTGAGCTTATCACAGCCACAGTGTCATATCCGGTGTCAGTGGATCGGGAACGTCTGTCCCTCGTTTCTCCTGTCAGACAGCTTCTCCTTGGCAGCTGAGAGCTTTGCTCTCCCAGTTCGGTGTTTGCTCATTTTTTTTATATATATATATTTGTCTGAATTTACTTTTATTAACTGCAACAGGAAGAGTCGAAATGAAATATGTTTTTTTTTCTGTTACATTAAGAGAAGATTAAATGTAAACAGAGTGAAATTAAGATGGTATGTTTTGTACATCATTACTGTAATATTTAGTTCTAGTAAATTGTATAGCTTTAATTCGTGTAACGTAATGCTTTACCCGTCTTATTATTGCTGGGTCTGAGGCGGCTGATGCTTTTTCCCAGCAGTCAATGGGTGAGATTGTGCGTGCTCTCAATGTGTTTGCGAGAGCATGCAAACTCGATGCAGAAACTCCCCGCCTCATGATTTGAACCTGTTGCTGGAAGGCAACAGTCCTGATAGCTGTGCCACCGTGCAGCTGCTGTTTAGTTAACTCTGAACTGAAATTCAGGTGTCAGACACATCATTCATCTGCAGATTTTTTTTATTGTCTTTGTGAAAACATACCACAAAGTTAAGCGCACTCAAGAATTGTTTCATTTAAAATTAAAGTAGATCACAAACAGATAATAATTAACAAGAAATAGCTCCATATTCTGGCTGACCCTTGAATTTGTCTTGTACTTGTTAGTACAAATTTCAACCTAATGCTAATTTTTTCATGTAAAGCAGTTTCTTTGAAGCTATGTCACCTTCCCACTACATTCAGAATCTTCTTAAAACCCCAGACGAGTAAAATGATGCATAATGTGCTCAAAAAAATAATAATTTTATTCTTTAGTGCTTTTTTTATTTAATGTGTGTGTGCTCCCCAAACTAATCCAGCAGCTTTAACCGTAATTACACAGCAAATGACTAAGGTGTGTGATTTATGTCCCCAGCTCTGATTCTTAGATCTGATAAACAACACCTTCTGCCACAGCAAAACAAACAAAAAAAAAAAAAAGCCACTGCAGCTTTGCACATATCTTGCAAGCTTGTTTTTGTCTCCGTGTGCATGCATTAATCATCATCATCAGGCAGATAAGTGGTGGTAGCGTTTGGAAAATGCTGTCTTTATGGACACATTGTGTCTCCTGTATAGATTAATGCAGCAAATGTTGGTGGTGTTAGTTGAGGCTGGTAAAAATCACATTAGAGGAGAAACAAAAAAAATAAAACAGGAAGAAGTCAAATGCCAAACAACAGAGTGAACAAGCGACACAAAAAACCAGGGCGATGGGCTTTCAGACACACAACTCAACCTATTCATTAAGCTTTCAGACAGCATTATTTCCCAGAAACCAACAATGAAAGACACATTTGCATATATTTGCAGATCATGAATTTCGTGTACAGCAGGAAAGAAAAAAAAGGAAGTGCTAGCACGACAGACAGAGAAAGAGAGAGAGAGAGAGAGAGAGAGAGAGAGAGGCAGGATTAGCAGTTAGATGACTGCAAGCTGTGTGCTGTGAAAGCAGACAGATTACCATCGGGCCAGTTGGAATTCAAGCCTTATCTCTGCTTGGCAGGGCCCACTCACAGGAGCAGTAAATGAAGTAGCCCTGGGTACGGGCCTGCAGCGGGGCAAACACTGCTGCCTCTGTTATGCCCGGCTGCACAACCCGATTAGCACGGCACCGAGCGCGGACGTGTCTTAGTTAAAACCGCTGCAGCTCTCTGATTCCTCAACGTCAGGTTGGTCGAGTTAATAACAGCGCCGAGCACAGAACAATGACTTGGAATCTCTGAAGACTTAATGGCCAGACAGTAAAGTAATGAATGTTTCATTAGAAGAAAATGTGGAATGACTGCTTCATTTCTAAGACTAGTTTCCAGATTTAATAAATTGTCGTAGTTTCCCTTGAACTCCTATTTAAAAAAGAATTGTCCCTCTAGTAACTCCCATTCAATGTCCGGTTTTCTTCTCGTTTTCCACAGTGAAGGCTTGTCCTGTGTCCTTTTTTATTTAAAGTCTAAAGTACCAAGGGCAGTGGATGCGATGCGATGATGGACAGAGATTGCTTCAACGAAGCAGACATGGGGATAGGTAGAACGCGACAGGTTACGTTACGTGGATCACAACACAAAAGCGGGCTGTCCCACTTTGTTTTATCCTGGGTAGAGAGCAACCTTGCTGACTTACTACAGCTATCATGCCTGATCCTGCCCTCAGGAAACAAACACTGACACCCAGACAAAAGGAGAAGAGGAAAGAGTCAGTCACAGATCCACCAGAAAACATCGAAAACTGAATGCTGCACGCCAAGAAAAGGCTTTTTTTGACTTGGAATCTGTAAAGCGTATCCAACATGTAACCTACATCTAAACAGCTCACAGTGTTGCTGCCTCATATCATCCGCGCCGTGTCCCATTCCTGCATGATGTCGTCATGTTGACACTGGGAGCTCTCCCTCTCATCCTCTCATGGTTGTGAAACTATTTCAGATGAACTGTGAGTAATGTTTTAACAGCCAGCCATGACAGTCGTGCTAGCAGCTTCTCGGCAGTCTTCAGTACCAGCATATTGTTAACAGTGAGTCAGTATGACGGCTGACCATTTCACTCCGTTTCTAAGGCACTTCCCTCCTAAGAGCTGTGTCATTCTTTTGTGAAAGGCCATTTTAGGTAATTTGGTGGGAGGATTGTTTTCTTTTGTTTGTTTGTTCAGTCTGATTCGTCTAACATAAGTCTTAAACAGTTCGTCGCATTTAGCTCTCTTTGGTTTGATCTGTCACTTAAAGTTCTTATGAAATGCAGTGAATTTTGTGGTTTCATTTGAACAAATTGTGGAAGAATTTTATGGACGTGAACACATTTGCCTGTAACCACAGCTTTGTTTATGAAACTACCTTAACACCGGGTCAGAAATCGATTTGTTGTTGTTTTTTTTTCAAAAAGCAATGTAAAATTGATAATCCTCTGTTTCTAAGTTATTGGGTTAATCCCTTATAACACCCTTCTCTAGTCTGTACTTTTACTGGAAGGAAAAAACTACTCTGTCTCACTGTTTTGTTCAGTTGCATGCCTCGAAACTGGAAAACAAGGCCTACTCTAGATTTAGTCCAGATTTACTTTTAGAAGGTAAATATAGCATAAAACATGTCTACAATCACAATGGTTAAAATCTACCAGCAGCTGAGTATTTGTCAAGCACCAGCAAACATTTCAGCCCTTTTAACAAACATCAGCAAACTGTTCATGGCAAATATAGAAACCGACAGCCAGATCCTCGTCTTCAATTTCTTGCCACAGACTACCGGTCACTCTCGTCTCCCTAGCTTTTGCTTCCCGTCATAATTCTCCTGATCATCTGGATTTGTTTGTTCTTCTCTCTCTCCCTCTGCAAAGTTTAGCTAACATCAAACTAAGTTGTTTCACAAGAGTCTCCATTTTGTTTACATCTCCTCTCTCATGAGATCACATGAGGAAGTGGTGCATTGCTCCCTCTGGCACAATAATTACAATGATATCCTGCAGTGTGTGATGGGCTATTATTTACAAAGCTTATAATGCCTGCATGTGTGAGTTTCTGGAGCAGAGGGTGTGGGAATTTCCACACATGGCTCAGAGCGAATCGTGGAAGTAAACTTTGATGAAATTACTCTCATGGACTATGTGCTAAATTATAATGATCCATCTCCAAAAACAGCTTGGTTAACCTTTACCCATCCTCCCCCCCACACACACACCTACACACTTCTATGTTTACATGTCTCTGGGGGGCCATGGTGGTCTGGGAGAGTCTAGTTAAGGAGTACGGCATGCAAATGATTTTGGAAAGGACTATGAGTAGAGGGTGAACCGCTAGGCAGCCAGAGCTGAAATGACACGCAAAACTCAGCGTGCCAAGCTCTCGCTTCTCCGCTTCATATCCCACGCATCTGCACATGGAAACGTTTGTTTGAAGAAGGATTTTTTTTTTTTATTATTGTAAAGATCTGACATGCCTGTCTGTTATGATTTCTTATTAAGAGTTGAAATAAAAGGATAAGATAATAGGAGAACCGTTCAAGATATTCTTTTACAGTCTTTGTGGTAATTAATTATTCACATTATGAGCAGAGGCCATGTCACACCACATGTGTGGGAAAGTAGATGTTAAACTGAAGTTTAGTATTTTAAAGCAAAGACAAAATCATCAAAAGTTGACGTTTTAAACTCTCATTAATAACATCTTATATCAGCCATTAGCATGATTAGTGAAGAGCCTTATCTGAAAAGTATGATTATATTTCCAAACATACTTAAGACCAGGACAAACAAGAGGTTGAAAGCCTAGAGCACTGGTGCCCAAAGTGGGTCCTGGAGGGCCAACATCCTGCATGTTGTAGTTCTCTCCCTGGTGGTAGAAACAATCTTTTCAGCATGTCAGTGTTCTCCTTAGGCCTTCTAATGAGACATCATTTGATCCAGGTGTGTTAAACCAGGGAGAGAACTAAACATGTAGGACGCCGGCCCTCGAGGACCGACTGGGCACCACTGGCCTAGAGGGATAAAATTATGCAGCTTTACTTTACAGTGGACTCCTAATATTCACTCCTGCGAATAACTAAAATATGCAAATGTTTTACATCTTAGAACACTGAAACCTGCCTATTTTGTTTTTCCAAAATATATTTATAAATTTTCATTTTTACAAAAGAAAAGCTCAGCAGTGCAGTCTACTGAGGAAAAATAGTAAGTTAGGGGTCTGGCACATTTTGATCATTTTATAGTCCGAGTCTAAGCTAATAAATGCTCGAAACAGGATGCTAATGTGTTCTTCGTCAGCATAGTCCGGGAAGGGTTTCCAAACATGCCTAATTTCATAGTTCCTACATCAAACATAGCTTGATATGCACTAATGCAAAAATTGAAAACTGACTCTACAGCAGAAGCTAACATCCACACTCTTCCTTATCTTCTTCACTCAGTAACAACTTCAGCACTCAGATGAATTGTTGTTGTCAGCCCAGTCTGGTAGTGCTTAGCGTGATGCAGCTCATCTGTGCTGATGTTAATCTAAAAGAGTCTCCATGATTCACACTTGTAATCATTTTGCATTTGACTTATTTTTAATTCATGTATTCATTTTTGCTTAACCTTTCCTTCAAGGGTTGGCTAGATATGCTGCTTGCACCTGCATTTGTATGTTTGCCTCAGCTAGTTTAAGCTTTTGTCATTTTTTTTGTTCATTGATGTCAAGGTTTTAATAAATGCCTCCTGTCTTCTTCTTGTCCTCAGGACCTGTCCTGCATTGATGACCTCTCAAACTCTTTGTTCTCTTCTCCGGCGGACTCGCTGTCGGAGTACGCCGACACCCAGTCCTACATCCCCACCAATCACCCGGATCCAGTTCCCACACTCTGGGACATTAACACTAGCCCCGCCACCACACAAGCACAGAGCCACTTAGAGGTCAGTAAGCAAGAAAGCTGCTATTACTATAACCACTTCTGAATGCTAATTATGAGAGATTTGTTTCAATGAGCGTCTTAACGAGTGTACTGGGAAGGAAGGGATTAAAGGAAAGACATCAAGCTTTCGTCACATTCCCCTGCCGTCTATGGCAATGTACAGGCTAACTCTAGTCCATATGAATATTATTTATTAAATAAATGCACTAAAACTGTTTTGACTAATGATATTAGATCAACTGGCAAAAGAAATTGAACTTTCATCAGTGTTTTATTTGATATTACCTAAGTTGATTTATTTATCCATTAGTCCTTCCTAGCTTGTTTGTTGCATAGAGGTAAGACTCAATTGTGGTTTTCTCCTCAGAAGAGTACTTGTTAATATTTGTATCCATGGATACCAGCATACTTCAGCTAAATAGGTATAAAAATAAATCAGATTGTGACTGTCCTGCCTCTGATAAAAGTTCTCCAGCTAATAAAAGTAAAAAGGAACATTTTAAAACAAACACAGATCTTATCTTACATTTTACCATTATTCACATAATGTTCTTTTCCCACATTTACTATGCTACTGATACTAGCATTTCTTTAATTCAAGTTATTCTCTTGTTTCATTGCACATCAAAGAGCCATAGTCTGTTATTAATTTCTCTTATTTTTCAATTATTGTACAGTTTTATTTTATAGCTTTTGATGAAGTCGGTGATCTTTAAAAAAAAGTAACTCTTCTACCCCGCGCTCTTCATGCACTGCTGCCTGTTAGCGGCCTATGAAACTAGATGGGCCCAACGATATTTTTGATATGATCAGACTTCATTGAGTTCACCAACTTACTGAAAGCTTCTATATTTTCCTTTTCATTCTGCCCTCATTTCAGCCATTATGTTTCCCAGACACGTGCTGCTTTATCTGCTTTTTGTTGTCGTTGGCTTTTCAGCGCCAGACGTACAAATTGCATTTCGTTGAGTGGTTCTCTGAAAGACATCCCTGAAGTACCCAGATCCATAGGATGACAAACAAACACAACCATTTCTCTGATTTGTGTTCTCTCTTTTTTGTTGTTTGTTTCTTTTTATTTATTTATTTATTGCATTTAGCTCTGTGATCTTTATTTGAGTTTTTGAGTATTTCTTCATTTTATGTTTTGTTGACAGCAAAATGGCGACAGGTTTCAAGGCTTGACCAGTTTGGAAGATATTTCTGCTATAATCAGCACTCAAGCTTTAGGACTCCAGGTAGCAACCGTCTCCAGCCTTCTGATGGTTTAAACAAATGGGCCTCTCCGTTATCAGTTCTCACTAACATACAGATACAAGCCTGTTTGGGTGTGTCTGAAAATCAGGAAAATTCCTATATTGTTTTTACTTATCTAGAGATCTTGTTTTGACCCAGCAGTTTGATCCGTCACACTGTAACATATATTCCACGTTTCATAAATCATGACATCCATGCATGTCATGCAGAGAGAAAAGGATCCTCTGCTCTCTCTGATCTTCAGAGAATATTTTTGGGACAAGACTCTTGTATGCTGTTGTTTTTTGTGCAGTTCTCTGCCTACATGTTTCACAGCTTTTTTTTTTTTCCATTCTTCTGTAGTAACTCAACAAGTATAACTTAAAAATTCAGAAAGTCAGTGTGTTTTACATCTTTTTTTTTTTTTTTTTGGTGTTTCCAGACTCCAGTAACACAACCACCACCAGAGGAAGAAGAGGAGGCTGAGGAGGAGGAGCCAGAGGAGCTCGGCCATGTTGACACATACGCAGAGTACAAACCCTCAAAATGTGAGCTGCTGGACTCAACATCAGCATCTGATTCCTTCATATTCCTCATTTTGTGCCTTTTATACGTTTCTAAGACTATTATTTGTCATTTTAGCCACAATAGGAATTTCACATCCTGACATTGTCGTGGAAACCAACACGCTGTCCAGCGTCCCTCCTCCGGACATCACATACACTCTGTCTATCCCGGAGTCAACTATCAACAGTGGCCTGCTGTCTGCACTGCAGTTAGAGGCCATTATCTACGCCTGTCAGGTGAAAATACCTGCACAACATCTTCAAATCATCTCTAATCGTTCATTAGTTCAATTCAGCTCTAATGTCATGTTTTTCTTCTCTCTCTGTGCAGCAACACGAGGTGATTCTCCAGAACAACCAGAGAGCAGGCTTCCTGATTGGAGATGGGGCAGGAGTCGGAAAGGGACGCACCGTGGCAGGAATCATTCTGGAGAACTACCTTAAGGGACGAAAGAAAGCACTGTGGTAAGAAGACGCACACATCAGAGAGGCGCTAAATACAGTGCCTTGCTGTATCTTTTTGTCAATCTAAAACTACAAACCTGTTATGTGATAGACCAATGTAAACAAGGGCAAAGTTTGTTTTTTATGTTTTCGGGGTGTCCTTAAAAGAGTTTGCGACGTGCAAAACAAGTGGAAGAAGGTGCTCTATAATATATTATATTATAAATAGCCAATATTTAAAGAGGGGAAATTATGTAAAATCTACTTTTTGAGCTTTACACCATGTTATAATGTTATTTCTTCATCAAAGACATACCTGGAGTTTTGCTTTAAGTCCTTTAATCTCATTGAAAATGCTTGCCCTGACAAAGCACCGCCCATTTCCACAAAGCTCCTCCCAAAAGCTGCAGTCTCCCGTCTCGTTAAAGAGACAGAGGCCAATTTCGAGGCGTCAAAGTGAAATTTCTTTAAAGCTTTGATTGATATATGTGGTATTTTTACAACTATTGATTGTTACTTGTAGTTTAAAATGGCGCTATGTGACTGTAAAATACATAATATCATCGCTTTAACATTTTAGTTTTGGGGTAAACTAACACTGCGCATCATTTTTCACCCCAAAGTGAAACATGGTAGCGGCAGCATCTTGCTGTGGGTATATTTTGAAGGAATTTTGCAAAGACAATTTGACAAAAACGAGAGTCTGGATCATAGAGACATACCCCAAAAGACTGCAGCTGTAGTTCTAGGAGGAGGTGGGTTTAATGAAGTACATTTAGGACTTATTGTGCACTGGATAATGCTTAACATGTTAGAGCCTGTGAAATAGCGATCAGAGTTACATATTGTTTTCCTGCTCCTTCCCTCAGGTTCAGCATATCCAATGACCTGAAATACGACGCAGAGAGAGATCTCAAAGACATAGATGCACCAAATATCCCGGTGCATGCCTTAAACAAGGTCAGTAAAGGGAATCAATTAGAGTAAAACTATTTATTTCTGTTGTCCATGTGGGCATCAATTTGGATGCTTCTTTACTTTCTTACATTTTGAATCATTTTGAATGTTCTTGTAGATAAAGTATGGAGACACAGCTACCTCAGAAGGAGTCCTGTTTGCAACTTACTCTGCACTCATCGGAGAGAGCCAGGCAGGAGGCCAGCACCGGACGAGAATCAAACAGATCCTGGACTGGTGCAAGCAGGACTTTGATGGAGTTGTATCCTTTCACACAGGCGTCCATGTTGCACAGACGGTTGTTTCTGCTTTCATCTGAACTTTAAGTCCATCTCTGTCGTTCACACCTTAACCTCTCGCTGCCATAGATTATTTTTGACGAATGCCACAAAGCCAAGAACGCCACATCCACAAAAATGGGCAAGGCAGTTCTTGACCTGCAGAACAAGCTGCCACACGCCAGAGTGGTGTACGCCAGTGCCACAGGTAAAGCTGACGGAAAAAAAAAACAAAAAAAAAAACATCAGCTAATGCCAACAAGGATATGGGACAGGATTTCAGAATATACGTCTCTTTCAGGTGCCTCTGAGCCAAAGAACATGATTTATATGAGCCGCCTGGGAATCTGGGGCGAGGGCACACCCTTCAGGACCTTTGATGACTTCCTGCATGCCATTGAGAAAAGGTATGTAGACTGTGATTTATTTATTTGGAAAGGAAAATACTTTCAAATACCTTTACACAGGGTGTCCGCGCTTCCTTAAAAAGTATTAAATGCAAAAATTAAGACCTTCAAAAGGTCTTAAATACAATGTTCTTAGGTCTTACATTTAGCCGTGGCAGGAGTATTTACTCCTGTACTGTTTTTATTTTTCTCACTGGACTTTTCTATCTGGCTAAAGTTTGAGCCTCTGACTCGAAGGGTACATTAGCTAGCTACTAATGTAGCCTTGCTAACTACCTTGCTAGCTTTTCTGCTTCTGTGCAAATGTATTTCCAGTTGGCTGGATAATGTTTGTTTTTGCCACTGGCTCACTTCTGTTGCCAACCGAAACGAGGCTAGGTGCAGAAAAAAAACAACTTTTAAGCACTATGGAGGTTTTTGCGATGATGATTGTAATTCAGAAGGATCTGCCAACCATCCCTCATATTTATTATTTTCTTAAATTTCATTCAAAGTGGCATTAAAAGGGTCTTAAAAAGTCTTAGTTTCGACCTGCAGATACACTGTTAAATCATTTTGATTCTTTAGTTCTGATAGTAAAACACCCTTACAGATGCAGCTGTGGCTGCTTCACCCATCAGTTAATCATGTAAATGATTTATTTGCAGAGGGGTCGGGGCCATGGAGATCGTGGCCATGGACATGAAAGTGAGCGGCATGTATATTGCCAGACAGCTAAGCTTCTCTGGCGTTTCTTTCCGCATCGAGGAGATCGGCCTGGACAGCGACTTCAAAGAGGTCTACAACAAAGCTGCCAAGCTGGTGAGTTTCGCCTCTCTCTCAGAAGTGAATCCAACCACCCTGCCTTTCACATCATTTTTTTTATTTTGTCTTAATTTCTTTTACGAACATCTTGAGCTTCGTCAGCTGACATCTTGACTCTGTGTGCAGTGGGCGGAGGCACTGAAAATGTTCATGCAGGCAGCCGACGAGCTGGGGCTGGTCAGCAGGAAGTCCCTGTGGGGACAGTTCTGGTCATCTCACCAGCGCTTCTTCAAATACCTTTGTATCGCTGCCAAGGTGCGCTGCCTGGTGGAGCTGGCTCAGAAGGAGCTGGAGGCTGGAAAGGTCAGTACAGCACACCCTGGAGTACGATTTTTATTTTTCTTATTGTTATGAGACAAAGAGTAAAGCATAAGCTGCTGCTCTTCACGCTGACAGAGGGTGGAATATTTAAATTTGTAATAATTTCAGGCACAGTTTCACTATTTGTTCTACAAGTTGTTTTGTCAAACATTGTGAAAAAGAACGGAGATTGATTATTTGTATTTTTATGACCTGGATAAGTATGGGAAAAGAAAACATTTTGGAAAAACTCCCATTGTCTGAAAATGATTATCAGTTCTTTTTTTTTTGTTTGTTTGTTTGTTTGGCCACATAGTGCCTTGTTTTCTCAAGATGCACCAAGAGGCATTTGCCACAATGTTAGTGTGAACCTTTGAATTTAGATTTGAAAATGAGCTCAAAAAACTTCAAGTATTGAATTTTGACTCATAATTTTTTGCATCTTTCTGTTCCAAAACAAGTCCTTAAATGAACAAAATCTAGAAAGCTGGTTTATATTCAAGAAAAGCTGATGTAAATTTTTTATTATTATTATTCCATCACAGTGCATCGTCATCGGGCTGCAGTCCACTGGAGAATCACGCACCAGAGAGGTCTTGGACGAAAACGATGGGCATCTTGACAGATTTGTTTCTGCAGCCGAGTGAGTAAAAACATTGTCCTACTTTTCTGGCTATTTGGTTTCATTTCTGATAGTCAAAACCACACCGGCATAAAAATAGTAATGTTTCAAACTTTCATTTTAGGTATATGACTGACGGTTTTGACCTTGTTTTCACTGTTGGATGTCAGGATTAATTCCAATTTTTGTCTTTTTTGCATCAAAGTAATGATTCCATTTTTGAGGTTGTGCCTCACATTGTGTGAATGGCTCGCGTCATACGGCTTGGTTTGTGCTAATTTAAAACGCGTTACCTCTTTGTTAGCTGCAACTATTTAATCGTAGAATGACTCATTCATGAAAAAAAAAAAAAGAAGAAGGAAGTTTTGAGTGCTGAACTTAGCTGACCCCAAGCCTTTTGCGGCAGACATGTTTGAAAGCCGGATCGTATTAGATCGTCCAGTAGCATCTTCATCTGCCTGTCAGCACCTGGCAGCTTTAGGAAGCCCGGAGAAGGAACGCACAGTGCTGGAAATCTGCCCTTCATTGTCTTTATTGCTTTGACATCACAATAAAAGTTTGTCTCTCTTTTTTTTCTTCCTCTCTCCAGGGGAGTATTCCAGTCTCTTGTAACAAAGCACTTTCCTTCAGAGAAACAAAGGAGAGAAAAGGCACCAGGGAATAAAAGAAAAAAAGGTACAAAGCACAATGAATCAATTTGACTCACAAAACCGCAGACGACAGGGTTCCTACAAAGTATGGAAGAGTAAGAAATTAGCTTTTATTATTTCCCGGGTGTGGAAAAGTATGAAAAAGACACACTAAAGAACTTATTTTTATCTTTAGTGTGCCTCATCATGGCATGATTTTCTTTAAACATTTCATTATTTTTGGTTTTTGACTTGCTACTGAATTCACACCCATAATAAAAATGAAATCACGTTTTTCAACGAGACCTGAGATTGAGCAAAATTACAAACAAACCATCAAAACTGTTTGTTTTTAATAGAACAAAGATTCCAATGTTCCCTAAACTTGGCTTTAAATCATCTTTATATAGTGTAAAAAAAGAATCCCAGTCCTTATTTACAAGGCCCAAAGAGTTTAGAAGTTACAGACTTAAGTCCAGGTCTTTGGAGTAAAACACAATCGAGTGATTTCTGTATCATCACGTCCAATTATCCATTCAGGGAAGCCTCGAGGTCGCCAGGCAAAGATGCCCAAGCACACAGTGGACAGCGGCGGTGTGATCAACATCTCTGACGACAGCAGCAGCGACTCTGAGGGGATGGACACCGACTCCAACTCTTCGCCAGACTCCCTGCAAGACAACGATGACGTCATCTTTGTTAACCACACTAGCCACCAGTCAGGTACAGCCTCTGACCGTCGATGTCTTTCCACTGTTGCCTCGCAAACAGGTTAAATTTATAAGTTACCTTGACTGTGCTCTTCTTTTTTTTTTTCCCCGTTTACAGCTAGGATAGAGGAGATGAAGCACAGCCTGCTCACTAAAATTGCTGAACTGGGAAAAGAACTACCTCTCAACACATTGGATGTGCTCATAGATAGGTTTGGAGGACCAGATAAAGTTTCTGAGGTATGAAGTTTGTCTGTTTTTATATTTTTCTGAAAATGTTTGAATTGAAAGTCTGATTTTTTATTCATTTTTTTGTTCAAATATCTGTATTTTAACAGATGACTGGACGTAAAGGTCGTGTGGTGCGGCGTCCAGACGGCACCGTTCGCTACGAGTCCCGGGCCGAGCAAGGCTCCACCATCGACCAAATCAACATCAAGGAGAAGGACCGCTTCATGTGTGGAGAAAAGGTCAGCAATGACAATTTAATAAAATGAGTGTCCGTCACTGCTGAAACAGCAAATAGAATAGAATGGACTTTACTGATCAAAGTGTTAACTACTGGCAAATACAAATATATGATATAACATTTATTAAATATGACCTCAATATAAAATACATAAATTCAATAATAAGTATGTACATAGGAATATACAGTATGTATAAATAAATCAAAAACTAACTCCAGCGTGAACTAAAGTGGGCTGTTGTATAATCTAATAGCTACAGCAGGAATGATTTCCCGTGGTGCTGCTTTATGGACGTCCCTCTGCATGACGCGCATTAACGTCCAGGCTTGTTTGTTGCAGTTGGTGGCCATCATCTCAGAAGCAGCAAGCTCAGGGATTTCCCTGCAGGCCGACAAACGAGTGAAGAACCAGAGGCGAAGGGTCCACATGACCCTGGAGCTGCCGTGGAGTGCAGACCGGGCCATCCAGCAGTTCGGTAAGTCAGGGAAATGAACCTCAGAACCAGTCACTTTCCACTAAAAGCTCTTTCTACACACAGCTGGGGAACTTTGTAGAAAAAAAAATCTGACCTTTTGAAGCAGTTTTTGTTTTCCGTTAGCTGCGATTCGCACAGAATCGTTTTGTCTGTCAGAAAATCATCACTGACCTCAGAGCCCACATGCAGCCTTCAGAGTAATTATTTGTCTATGAATCATCAGCAAATATAGGTTATGTTAAAGAGCGCTACTCTCCCCAATTTTTAGATTTGTCCCAGGGTTATGTCAGCTCTCTAAAGTTAGCTCCTATGTCAGAGTCTTTGACTTTAGGTCAAAGATCTTAAATTAGTAGGTTGGTCTTTTTAAAAAAAAAAAAAAAAGATTTAAATAAAAGTTCCCTTTGTATCCAAAAAGAGAAAAAGTTCACCCAAATGTTTCTGAAAACATCAAAGCTGTGGCTGTTTAATCATTCTGCAATTTGCTCTCTTGTTGTTTTGCCCTGACTCTGCTTGTTTTCATACCTAAGATGAATAGTGACGCCCTCTTCCTCCTCTGTGGTTTCTGCAAGAGCACACTCCCACAAATACCTTCATTCATTTGCATGATTTTTTTTCCAGCTATATATTTATTCTAATAGATTTTTGTGTTTAGTTTGCCGTTTCACACAGATAGTTCCCACTCCTACTCAGAGCCAGCATAAACAGTGTATTTCATCATGAAACATTTATGTGCAAGTTGCAGAAGGTTGATGGGGAAAAAAAAAAAAAAAAAAAAAAAACATTGGACATTTTTTATTCATCCCTATCATTCTGTTCAGGCTTCATGATCATCTCTTACACACTAAGACTGTTTTTTCGCTGTTCTTTTAATCCGAAATATGTAACAAAAATCCCCAACTTGTTTTATATTCGTTTCTGCTTTTAGAGCGGCTTATCTTAAAATCTGCAGTCTTGTGACAGTGGCTTGTATGTCATTTAGACACGTCATGTGGAATGAAGCTTTTCACTTGTGAACACATGACATACAAAGCACCTTCACCACTCTAATGAAAGGTGTGAAGTTGTGGATCACAACACGGAGGACGAATAAAACAACAATCTGTTGTCATCATCTCCAGAAACTTTAGGCACAGTCTCACCTCCCCTCGTCTTCTGTGTTTTTCCAGGTCGCACTCACCGGTCCAATCAGGTCACAGCACCAGAGTACATCTTCCTCATCTCAGAGTTGGCCGGGGAGAGACGTTTCGCGTCTATTGTGGCCAAAAGACTCGAGAGCCTGGTGAGTGATTAAAAAATCCTCAGCTTGATCAGCTTTAACCAGTGAACAGCTGGCTGGATGCTCAAATATCCAGACATCATATCTACCAGGTGGTGGGAACAAAACACTCTTCAGTGTAGAAGTTGCTACTGCAGGAAGACGACTCAACTTAGCTGTATTTAGTAGCAGTGATGTGGGATTTTTATTTTTTTTTATTTAAATATGGATGGTTTAACGTGTTTTAAAAATCTGAATCGATAATTAGAGTCGGGATTTCACACCTGGTCACTGCTAATTTGGAAATACTTACTGGATAAACTGCATGAGAATTTTGTTGTTTTCAAAATGACAGTAAAAATGGACCCAAATACATTTTTATAACCGCTGGAAGGCAATCATTTTATATATTTTTTTGGTAATAACCTTTAAGCTGAAATCAGAATTGACTGAAAAATCCCAAACTTCTTAACAGTGCGTCTCCAGTTTGATGCGTTTGTCATCTTTATTTTTCCTTTCACCAGAGGAAATCTTCTCTATGACTAAAGGTGTTCTGTTCTTTTTAAATCTGTGTGGAAAAAAAAAAAAAAACAGTTTTACTGTAAACAAAGAAGATCTTCTCTTTGTGTTTATTTTCTGCGGAGTCTTTGGGTTGTCACTGCGACTTCACCCTTTGTCCTTCCTGTTCCTTTTGGGATGTTTGCCTGAGGATCCTTTGTTTCTTCACAAACCTCAACACATTCTGGGTCTTTCCCCTGACGGAAAACCGAGCGAGCAAAGCAAAAGCACCCCTGTCTTAATGATTTAAGACTACAGTTATTTTCCGTCATTATCAATGCTTTTCTGCGCTAGCACTCATCTATTTCCATAGTGACACAGCATGACGCCTGTTTTAGGGGAAAAGGGTAAGGAGGGAGGAAAGGGAACGGTGGTTCCAGGAAGTCGTTTCTGCCTTTTCGCCAGCTGAGCGTGTGGTAAATATGTATCAGGAATAGTTCGCATCTGATCCAGCTGTGTGCTCAAGCCGGACACAGTCAGCCCAACCGGACGGCTCTGCAGCCAGTGAACATGAGAATAGTTGTGGAATCAGCTTTGGCAAAGAGATCCAGCTGTTTTCCTATCATTCCTTTATTTTAGCTGGCTGCTGCCTGCGACTTGGCTTTGTCTGACATTTCCCTCACGCACTCAGAGTTTAGTTTGAATGTGATTATAGTGTGAGAGAAAACAAAAGCACTGAACAAATGTGAATGACTTTAAAGTTCCTTTTTAACAAAGAAAGAAGAGAATTAGTTAGGCAACAGTTTTATTGTCATCTGTGTGTCAGGTGTGGGCAATGACTGCAGTGAGACGCTAAACAAAGGGCTGAACAAAATATGAACTCAGTACACCTACACTAAAGTTTTCAGACTATTATCAGTTGGGTTTTGATACATAGACTTAGGTAATTTCAGGGTGTGTTCACACCAGGCGTGTTTAGTCTGATTAACTGTAATTAGTTTGTCTACTAGAGCTTGGGAAGCTGTGAATGCACAATCGAACTGTGATGCGGATCAGAAAAGCTAATTCTAGCTGAACCTTGGTCTCGGTTCAGTTGAAGTGACCTCTGGTGCGGTCCAAATGAATATGTGGATGAAAGTGGACCAGAGTCCGCTTCAAAAGCATGAAGTGGACTACTGCGCAGGGCATTCTGGGTAAAAACAACCATAGCAAACCCACAAATCTAGTTCTATAGGGAGAAATAGGTCATGGTCTTTTACCAAAGACAAAGGGGAAATCCTACAACCGCTAGAATCTGACACCACTCCATTTTTATTTACATTTTGTTAAGAAGGAAGTTGCGCTCATGTCTTCTTTAGAGGTTTTTGTCGTTTCCTTCAGTAGGTGAGCTGGTGAACAGGTTTTCAATTAGTTTGGATGGTTTAACTCGTCGGTGTGAAAGCGAACTTCACCAGCTGAAAATGTCACAAATGTTGCGATTTTGGTCCCCAGTCAAACTGAGTCTATCAGGTGTGAAAAAACCCTTAATGTAGTAATAATAATGATAATTGGGTTGTAAGCAAAGATTAGCAATGCATAAGGTGGTAAAATGTTATTGCTTGGTGGAGCATTGAAGCTCATGACATTGAATTGTTGTTGCTATTCCTGTGTGCAGGGTGCTTTGACCCACGGCGACAGAAGAGCCACTGAATCGAGGGACCTGAGCAAGTACAACTTTGAGAACAAGGTGTGTGTTTTCAGCAGTAGTTTACTGGAATGCAATATATTAAAATCATGTAGTTTCTTGATATATGCTCACAAGATTACAAAAACATTTTTCTTTCTGCAGTATGGTACCAAGGCCCTGGATAAAATCACCAAATCAATCAATGGCTACATAGAAAACAAGGTGCCTCCTCCCAAAGGATACCCTGAAGGGGACGCCATGTTCTTCAGAGGTCAGACTGGGTCCAGAGAACACCTTGTTGTCCTGTTGTTGTCCGATAGCTAAAACCTTCTTATATCTTTTATTTCAGACATGAAAGTTGGAATGATGGATGTGGGCATCATCTGTAAGGAGCCTCGCCTTGGCATCAGTACTGAGAAAGGTAAGACTTTCCAAAAGGCATTTTGTTTGAACCGCGTGTTCAGGTTTCGTCACAAAGCTGTGTTGTGTTTCGTCAGACTGCAGCATCACCAAGTTCCTGAACCGCATTCTGGGCCTGGAGGTCCACAAGCAGAACTACCTCTTCCAGTACTTCACAGATAACTTCGACTACCTGATAGAGAAGGACAAGAAGGAGGGCAAATACGACATGGGAATCCTAGGTACGGTGTCTCGACAGGGGTACTTTTTGGGTAAACATGAAATAGCTCATAAAATCCAACGAGTGTCTTTTTATCGCCACACAATCAGTTTCTGGTGGATGTGGAGTTTATAATTTGTTGGTTTACAGGTAATAAAGTGTAATCCTCTATTTGTTGTCTTGTGCCTCTCCCAGATCTGGCCCCCGGCAATGATGAGATTTATGAGGAGAAGCAGGAAACCTTCCTGACAGTCGGAAATCCTCAAGACGGACAGGTTGTTCTTTATAAGGTACGTACGGCACAACCTCACCTCCGGTGTGTTATGGTTCATGTCAGCTGTGAGGATTTTGCGATGCTTAAAATCCTAGAAAATATGAATATTTTCCTATCCATAGTGTTTTAAAGGTTTGGAAAGTGCTTGGTATTCTGTCTGCACAGTTTTGTAATAAAGTTATAGCAAACTTTTAGGAGCAAAGCGTCTTTACAGTAAGGCATTTGATTATTTATATTGTGTTTAAGCATTTCATTTGAGCAGGAAGGTCGTTTAACTAAATGCAAACCAATTTGTTCAACGTAATGAATATTTCATTTTCCTAATGACTCATGACTTATTGATCTGTGTAATTGAATTAAAGGTTGTCTTACGTTTTGTACATTACCAGTTATTGAAATTGGGGAATGTTTTTTGTTCTTAGACCATTCAGGTGTGTAGAGTGTGTAAGAGAGAAATTTCAACAACAAAAAAATGCTTTATTTTACTTTCCATTGCCCCTGCTGCGTAGAATACAATCACAACATGTTATTAATAACAGTAGTAAATGGTGTCATGTATTAGTGAATTGAAATTGTCCTCTTTAGATTCATTAGATTCATTAGTATTGTTTTTATCTCGCGTGGAACGCAGGGAACGTTTTTCAAACGTTCCCTGAAAAGTGCTTAAATTTTACTGTGGGAAAAGTGGACAAACAGGGTAGCTATGACATCATTTAGGTGCAATACCGCGCCATCCGTCACAGAGGGTTGATGTTTCAGATATGTAAGATAAACGCATCACAGTCAGGTATGACCAGCATGTCTTCACAGCACATTGTGTTTTTGTTCTTTTATCTGGAAAAACTCTTTAATCTCTCGCTGCCTCTTCCTGTTAATCCAGGTAAATTTATAGGGCTCTAATAAGCCTCTTACTCATCCACTCACAGTAAAAACAACAGCCAAGATTTCAAGGCTTTCAGGTGGATTTTGCACCAGAACAACGTTCGATACGAAGGAAATGAAAAAAAAAACTTTTTCCATGTAACCTGCCCTCCCCCAAGCAGTTGCGACTGCGGTATTAGAGTTTTGATTGATGTCACTTTTCCAGCAGTAAGACTATGATTATACAAGCTTAGCCCCGGGGCCGTGGAGCCCATGCAGATTCTAGTCGTAGGTGGCAACAGGATAATTACTGGTATCTGCCGCTTTTAACCTCCAGCTTCAGGCTAAACTACACTTGACATTTCGGAGTCGGCCGTCGAACTGAATCCTGCGGACAGAGAAGGTTTTAATAAGCTCGGAGAGGGAGTTACATGTGGTTAGATTCACCTGCGTGAGTCTAGGACTGTGATAGTAGAGAACAGTCTGGTGGAAATGATATATATATATTTTTTTTCCTGCTTGTAGTTTTTTAAGTCAGACCCTGCTGGCTGGCTTCAGCACATGGTAAACCTGTTGGCGCCACTGCTGTGCTCATCATGTGCTTGTACATGTCCACCATAACTAAAACCGACCTAAGGTCTTTGTTGGCAAAAAAAAAACAAAAAAAACACCACATTTTAATCTCATCTGTATTAACTCCAGTTGGTCCTAGAAGAGTTTACAGCACAAGCTACATGTTTATGTTTGTGGTGGTAGGACAGGAATAAGCTTATCGCAACAACTAATGAATCAAATGACAAATCAAGATGGGAGACTTCATAATCCATTTTACTGATGGTTTCTGTTTCCGTTTTATTTATTGATTTTGGTTGGCTGGTTTTTATTTTTAGACATTAAAAATGTCTTCCAGTTCCGGTGTTAAGTGTTCTTTAGAAAATTAAACTTTATTGGTCTTCGCACTACTGTGGCGTTATCAATATATATTTGAAAATGATCTCAACGCAATATTATCATCTATTGGAATAATTGCTGGGAAAATTTACAGTCTGGCAAAATTTCATAGACAGGAAGTGTTTTTGTTTTCTGGTTTCTCTTCCTAACAAGTTGTTGGCATGTGGATGATGTGTTAATAAGTACAGTCCTAATGATTGTTATTGAGTGGTATGAAGCTTTAGGATTGTTTTGCTCCCCGTAGCGTCCTGCCAGCATAAATAAGGATCCTCATCCAGCACAGGACCCAGCAGCTGTGTCGTGTCTTATTTACACCCCACTGAAACTTGAAGTAAAACAATTATTTCTAAGACGTTTCTGAAAGGTTTATCTGCTTGCATTTGTGTGTCTCTGAAAGATTAACAAATAACCAGAAACAAACAAGTGGCAGAAATAAGTAGAAATCGTTTTATACATCAAAGCCAAAATCAATATTTCTCAGGACATTAAAGTTTATTACATTTTTTGTTAGGAATTACAAAACATAAGAAAAGGTGCGGATATTTGTTAGATCTCTACGATATTTGAAGACAGATATTTTTCTGTCTTTCAAAGTCGCATCGCACGCTTTGACCCTCATGTTTTTTTTTTTTTGCCCTGCAGATCAGCGTGGACAGAGGAATGCCGTGGGAGGAGGCGTACAACAGGTCACTGAAGCTCTCCGGTCCTGACGAGGGATTCTACCTTTCCTATAAGGTCCGTTCGTCCGTCTCCGTCCAGGCTCCCTAAAGCTTCCCTGTGTGCTTTAATTGGTATAATCTACTAAAATTGTGTGGGTGTGTGTGCTCTCTCTGCAGCTGCGAGGTAACAGCCCGTGTGTGCTGCTGGCCGAGCAGGGAAGAGGTAAAAACTTCAACATCTACAAGCCCAACATTGGCAAGCAGACGCAGCCCGAGAGCCTCAGCAACCTGCAGCAGCGCTACAGAAAGGTAAGAAGTCAACTAACCGGAAATATTGCCTTCCTATCCATTGCGTTTAGCACACTTAAGCAAACTTTTTCTACTTCCATCATATTGTTGTCTATTGTATGATATTTTCTCCACCTTAATTTTAGCAGATATTGATTATTTCCTGAGATTGCCATTTAAAAACTAATGGCTCTGGAAATTGCGTTGAAAAAGGATGGATGTTCATAGCCTGAAGTCTGCTGCCCCCTGGTGGACTTGTTTCGCCAAAGCCGCTTTAGTGCTTTGCGAGTCTGCACTTGCTGAACCTTCGACAGATTATCATGTCGACTCTGTGTTGTTTCAGGTTACTTTCTTGGAGGCCAGGGAGAGCTGGGAGAACCAGTTCACCTTTTCCTTTAAGAACTGCAGCCACGCCAACTGGTGAGTAATAAAAACATCCACAACATCCCCGAGGATTATCAGCTCAGGCTTCCTCTGAGCAGTCCGCTGTCTCTAACTATTACAGGCTGTAAAAATCATTGGAGTTATGAATAAATGTCACACTTTGCAAATAAAGCCAATAAAAATAGAATAAATCCAACTGCCTTCTACTTTAGTGTTTGTCAAGTACTGGACGGCTGTTGATCCATTTCCTCTCTGCCTCTTCCAGGAACGGGAAGTGTAAGAAAATCGAGGAGGGCCAGGAGTGTCTGGCGGGGATGCGTCTCCGCCAGTATCACATGCTGTGCGGAGCTTTGTTACGGGTGTGGAAGCGGGTCTCCGACGTTGTGTCCGACATCACCAGCTCCAGCATTCTGCAGATCGTCCGCCTCAAAACCAAGCAGCACAACAAGCAAGTCGGTGAGTGCGTCCAGCGTTTCTGCGTGGAAGTCCTAGGAGAAAACCAAGATCTATGTGTGAACGATTTTCACAAGAATTAGCTGCAAATGTCACGAGAATAAAATGTTCTCATGTTCGAATGATCTTTTGGTTTTGCCACAGATTCTCGTGATGAATTACAATGAACTGGATCATTTCCATTCTGATGATTAACATTCTTGAAGACCAATTTTGTTTTCAGAGACTTTACAATTTATTTTAGTTGCAGTCTCGGTTCTATGTGGTTTTTATTTCCATTTTATTAATTGTTTTTGGATATCTAAAATATTTTCCCCTTCTGCATAAAATTTGAGAGAGCAAACTTGCACCATTATCACTATGTTACTTTATCACAATAATTAATTTGCTATTATGACTACTTTTTGTAATTTTATCACAAAGAATCCCAACGGCATGTATGACAAAATTTGGAAAAGTTGCAATTAAATTAATACGTTTCCAAGGTAACGTGACATTTTAATTAAGGGGGCTGCTGAACAGAGAATTGTTTGATGTGTTTAAGAAGCGTTTGGTCGGTCTCTCGGGACTCATTCGTTTCTCTCTCTCTCCACGGTGGCTGCACACAGGCATCAAGATCCCAGAAAACTGCGTGGCCCGCGTGCGCGAGGAGCTGCTGCAGATGGACGAGGAGGTGAAGCGGAGGCGGAAAGAGAAGGAGCAGCAGGAGCGCGTGCGCAAAATGGAGCAGGAGAACAAGCACCTTCTGGAGAACCTGTACAGCCAGAAGCACCTCCAAACCCAGTCGCTCGCCCATACCCTGGTGTCCAACCAGTTCCCCAAACAGAACCTGAACGCTCTGCAGAGGACTCAGCCCGGCAGCTTCTCCCAGCCATCCTCCCTGTCGCTGTTCCCTCTCAACGGCTGGCCCAACTCCTCCTCCTCCTCCTCCTCCTCCTCCACTTCGTTGTCCTCTTCCTCCTCCACCACCAACGGCCAGGTCTGCCAGCCCAGCCACAGATTCCCCCCGTTCTACAGCTCGTCGCCTTTCATGCCTTTCCCTCATTCCAAGAACCCGCCGCTCCAGCTCACCCAGTTCTCGCCGGCTCCCCTCCTACCTTCCAGGAACCCTCTGGACGAAATCTTGGACCTGACCGTGAGCCCGGATTCTTCGTCTCCGGACAGCACAGCGGCCAACCCGGCCGCGTTCGTGGATGACTTCAATCTGGACGTTCTCTTGGGCCCAACGGCGCCGGACATGTTGACCGGCCCGCAGCAGCCGCAGCTGCCCCAGCTCGACCTGCAGCACATCCTGCAGCACACGTCGGAGACGGCGGCGACGCCGTCCAGCCAGTTCGACCTGCAGCGCGCGCCGGAGCTGCAGCAGCAGGAGCAGCAGACGCAGGAGCAAAGCCGCGACTTGTTGGTCAACAACCACCAGGACATACTAGAGCTACTTTGCGCCGGCCTGCAGCCGCCCCCGCCCGCGCAGAAAGCCGTCTCGTCGTCTTCCGCCCTGTCCCACTACCCTAATCCGTCCTCCTCATCCTCGTCATCCTCCTCCTCGTCCTCATCCTCGCTGTACTCCAATGCGGCGCACTCCTCCTGCTTTCCGGCGAACTCGCTGCTGCCGCTCTCGGACCCTTTGCCCAACGGCCAGTGCGGCGCGGGCGCGCTGGACGTCCGCGAGGCCCTGAACAGCATGCTGCAAGCCGGACCCGACCGCAAGTCCGTCATCCAGTACCGTCAGCAAGACTGAGAGCTCAAATCGTTACAAACTGTCTGGAATCTGTCCTGTTGTTTTTTTTTGTTTTTTTTTGGTGTTTAGGTTTTTGTGTTTTGTTTTTTTTTAAAGCAGATCGCATCTTATTTGCTGCTGTCTAGAACCTGTTCTACCCTCCTTCCTCTCACCCTGACCCTCTGACCCCTGACCCCCTCAGGGCCTATAGTCACGTCACTGCCTGTCCTGTGCTGGACTCCCTCCCGCCCCCGCCCCACCCTGAGGTGATGGCAGACTCAGTCGATAACAGATTTCTGCACCAAAGTGTGCCCTACACAGTAAAAGGCAGCTGTTTTAAAAGTCAAAAACAAAATAAAAAACAAAACAGGAAGAGAAAAACTAACCACCTTTTAGTGGAAACAAAAAAAAAACAACAACAAAAAAACGGGAGCTGTCAAGAAACACAAAACTTATTCACCGAGGCATGGAAATCTTTAAGGAAAACAAAAACAAAACAACAACAAATCCCGCTGCTGATTCGTAACGAGTGAAGTTGCTGGAAGCTCTGAAAACGCCTCGCACCATTTACGACTTTTTGCTTTTTCTGTTACTTTTCTGAAAAAAAAAAAAACCAACAACAAAAAAACAAAACAAAAAAAGCAGTATGCTGAGTTTGAGTGAAGCAAAACGAAACAACAGAGAGAGTGAAAGAGAAAACACGAAATCTTTTAGCTGGTTAGCCACGAAATGCCTCCTTTTTCTGTTAATTTCCTCCACATCGTCCCTCCTGGTTCTCCCCCTGCTCCTATGAACACTAGCGCGAGGAAGAAGAAGGGGAGGAAGATCAGCCTGCTGTTGCGACAAACAGTGCCTTCAGAGAAAAACCTATAAATGCAGTCTTTAATACTCCATGTAGCCTAATGTATAGATTTGTACTCTTGAGCGGTGGTTTTATTCTTAATTTAATACACGTGTATTTGTATTTAACTTTGACCCCATGAATGAGTGAGTGAGTCAGCCGCCACTTGGTCGGTCTTTGCCGGTGTAAAGTTGTCTGCTCTGCTGCTCTTTGGTTGGGAAAACAAGTCAGGGAAGGTTTTCAGGGCGTTGAGAGGTGAAGCGAGCGGACAGACTCACACGCGACAGCTTGGCCTACACCTGGTCAGACGCTCGCAGATTGCCAGGTCTCTGAAACGGAAAACACTACGCTCAGAGAAGCCCCGTCACGTTCTCGCACCAGGACCGCCGGACCAGATTGCGTCTCTTTCTTCTCTGTCCTCCTCCTCATTTCTTCGTCTCCGTCAGCCGCCTTCCTGTTCCAAAATCTCCGTCTTGTCTTGATTTGTTTTGTTTTGTTTTGTTTCGTTTCGTTTTAGCACTTGTCCGATGCAGATTCTGTTTTAAATAGGAGCTCTTTGAGTGTTTTTAAAATGTGTGTTTTAAAAACTATTTTGTCCTCTTGAATTTGTTTCCCCTCTGTAGGCATGGGCTGGTATGAGATCCTGGTGTAAAAATGACAATGACATTTTCAATGAAGAAATGATTTGTGCTAAAATATATTCAGATATTTCTTATTATTAAAGTATAAAATAATTCTATCTATTACATTTATGTGTTTATCAGCTACCTTTCAGCCAGCTGACCAGTAGTGAGCAGCGGTTCTCATGTGAAGCAACTTTAAACGGTCAACCTTGATAACCGTGACCAGCTCATGCCTCGTTTCAGTCTCTAAAACCCATGAAAAAAAAAAAACAACACAGAAAGTCGCGTTTTGTTTTGTTTTCTTTTTTGTTTTTTGTTGTTTTTTTCTTCTTTTTTTTCCCCATTTTTATCCATCATCTTCTACATAGGAAAACAGAAAGCTCGAGCAGCTACTATGCTGTCCTTTTTTCAGCCTCTCAGCGTGTGTGACGTCTCCTGAAGCCTCTGACGGTCTGGTGATAGTCGTGTGTGAAAACAATGCACTGTAGCTGGTTCGTGACAAATTGCCAGAAGTTCAACTTGTCGACAAAGCAATAACCAATACAATAGTTTTGAAATGAAACAAAACAAACAAACAAAAAAAAAAAACATGCCGAAAAGTTTACGCTCGAGCAGGCAAGGCTTTGCGGCTGTCGTCGTAGTCGTCGTTTGAGTCTTTATTTCCGTCACGTTCTGTTTTTTGTAAAGTACACTTTGACTCAGTGAGCATGACGAGTTCTTGGTGTTTTTACTTATTGCTATCCTGAAACCTATTGTTATTTATATTTAAGGGATATTTAGATTTTAGATATGTTATCTTCTTATGATAAATAGTCCGTGGTATATTTTGGTCAGGGAAGTTACTTTGTGTTGAAGATTGCTTAAAGAGAAAAACAAATTTTATTATAACCTGCCACCAAATAAGATTGCACTGTTCTGTACTGCTGTACAGTGTCTGGGTTCATTTTTAGCTCCCGCTGTCCTCTCGACCCGTTCGTCCCAGAAATACCAAAGTGTCCCACACAGACAGACACCGCTAAAGATACTGGCTCCAACATGCGAGACCTTTTATCAATCTCAGGAAGAAACCCACCGTGTCAGGGCGTTCACACAATTATATCGGGTTTGTTTTGTTTCCCTTGTAACAGTGATGAAACTAATGCTTCTTGGGTTTGTTTTTTTGTTTGTTTGTTTGTTTCTTAACTGTGCTGTGACTCTTGCTGTATTTATGTTGGAGATTTAATGTGATTAGTTTATTTGTCCTTGTGAAAATGCTAGTGATTTTAAATGTTTATGCCATCTTAGGGCAAAGATCAAAGCCTCTTTCGTTTAAGAAATTGTACCTTTTCTGCGGACAATTTTATTTTTATTCTTTTTTTTTATTTTAGCTTCATTTACACCTGGGATATTTTAACACAGAAATAACAGATCCAAGCCTCTCCCACCCCGTCTCACAGACTCATTCAAAGCAACTGTTTCTCTTTCTCATATATTTCTCTTCAGGCACATTCCAAGACGTCAGTCTGCAAAAGCTTTCTTTGTGGGTTTTTTTTTTTTTGTTTGTTTTTGTTTGTCACAAAAGTTAAAGCTTTACATGTTTGAGGGATTTATAGATATATAAATATATATTTACAGCAATTTTATTATTTTATTTGCTTAGGTAGGCCTTTAATCATATATCATTTTGCACTAAGAATGGCATAATCCGGTTACTGTTTGCGTTGGCTATGATTGAGCAGTGCAAGCTTGTCGTCGTCCCTGTTCTTTACAATTGCTCTCTGTATACTGTAACCATGTTTCTCGTTCCTTCACAATTTGCATATTATTATATAAATGTTATCACTCTGAAATAATTTATTGCTAACAAAAAAAAATGACACAAAAACATGCTACTGATTGTATGTATTTTTAAACAAAGCCTATTTTTTCTGTAAAAAAAAAAAAAAAGAAAAAGACAAAAACTGTGTTCAGCACTTTTATTCTGGGTTTTGCTTTTGTTTTCTATATATTTATAATTTAGATCTAAATGTATATATTGTAAAATTTGTGCCTTTCGACTAATTCTTTAAGAAAAGGTTTTCTACCCATTAAAGGAAGGACTATATGAAACTGCAATCTTAACTTTGTAAACAAATAAAAACTTGAAGATTGCTGAAGCGGAGTCGTGTTTGTTTATTTGAGTTTTACGCTTTGCAATATTATTTTGCGTTCATATTTTAAAATGTCATGAAGAAGAAGTTACACTGAGCAGTCAAAAAAAATAAAAACGTCCCCTGATCGCCCTCTCCTGGATGAATGATGCAACTGCATTAAAGCTGACTTCAACTCCAGATTTGTAATTTAATCAGCAGGAAAATGAAGCTGTGAAGGTCTCAGGAGTTTCTCAGAGAGTTTTGAATATCTCTGTTCAATCCACAATTGAGGAGGAAGTAAAAAATGAAAGAGTAAAGCACAACTGCAAATAGAGACCTGTCTAACCTGATGGAAAAGAAGAAATCAGCTACAGGCGGGAGAAAATGTGACGCATATTGACAAGTGACAGAAAGAAAGTCGTTGAAAGGAAACACAGGTCCTGTCAAACGGCTAGCTAAAGGCAAATGTTAAATAAGTTGATGTGGTCAAAGCAGAACAACAATGAATTTTGAGGAATAATGCAAACCAATGCGTCATAACGGCGCCATCATCATGAATACAACATCTCCATGGTGGAACATGGTGGTGGCAACATCATGCTGTGAGGATGTGTTTCATAGCAGGAATAGTTGGGAATCTAGTCGATTAGTGGAGCTAAATATCGAACAAATCTGGAAGAACGTTCTGGAAAATATACAAGGACAAAAACCAAAATGATTCGTTCAAGCACTGGCCAAATGTTTCAGGTGTTTATTTTGTTTGTTTGTTTGTTTGTTTTGGTTTCTTTTTAGTTACAAAACATATTTCCATCCATTTGACTGGAATGTCCAGCTTCACATGACTGAAACTCCCAATACAATAATGGTTTCATAATAAATGAGAAAATGTTCAGGAGTGTGACCAATCTTGTGAGGTAACACACAGGTACACACAGATTTTTGTTTGTTTCATAAAAAACTGAAGTACTGTATTGCTAAAACAATAATAATAATAATAATAATAATAATAATAATAATATAAGTGAACTTCACAGCATTCAGACCATTAGATAATCTGTTATCTTATTTAATACAGAAACAGAAGCATAATTATGTTTTATTAACGTGATGGCAGTCAAAGGTCATGCCTTACAATAAGTGTAGGATCTGTGATCGTAAACCCGTCTTTTTTACGGCCAGGAAGCCACGTCATGACGTCGTGAAACTCAGCGTCCGATCAGGCCACGCCCCGGGCTCACCTGAGCGCAGGTAGATTTGAGGCAAACTTTTACAAGAAACCCAACAGCCAAAGGGAGAAAACGACACCGCGAAGAAGACTTCTAACGGGAACTTGGGGTTTTGTTTATACGAAGAAAAAAATAGCGGAAAGAAACAGGTTTGTTATTCTAACTTGTGTTTTACGCGCTTTTTTTGTTGTTGTTGTTTAAAGAAAAAAAAGTTCAAGTTTTGGAAGGAGATTCGAGCTCTAAAAACACAGGTGTTTTCTATCGCTGCAGATTAAAGGCTCGTTATCTTAACGACTCATTAATGGCGCAGGTGTCTCAGCGCTTTAAAATCCAGCAGGTGTCTTCATGCTTTTTCGTTTGTTTTTTTTTAGCTCTTATAAAGTCCAAACTGGACAAAATGATATTCAAAAGATTTTTACAACTTTTGTTTTTGTATTTGAGAACGTCTTTGTACGGGTTTAATCCCGGTATTGTAGAATTGGGCATTTGCTCGGTGTTGATGTCGGTGGGTCTTTGTGAAGCCCAGCTTGCAGTTCTTGGTGAACGGTGACTGACAGACAGCTGCAGGCCCAGCTCTCCTTCTCTCCCCTCTTCTCTTCCTTTCATTTCTTCCCCTCCTCGCCTTACTGGTTCTGCCACATGTGCAAGTTTCTACCTGCCCGCCGCAGAGTTTCACAACAGTTTCGGCTGCATTCCCAAAGTGCTGCGTCTTCCTCTGCCTCCATCCGAATCAGAGTCTGGATCTGATTAAATGATTGTTTCTGGAAACGTCACTGAGAATAAAGAGGATTCGGTTGAGAGCGCTTTGATTAAAGAAAAATACTTTTAATAAAATTGCCTGCCGAAATTTGACTTAAAAGTAAGTCGAACGAAAACTGATCAAGATATCTTAAAAAAAAAAGCACAATAATGTATGAAAAATCAGAATTAGATTAGCTCAAGACTTTTGGCTCTGGCTGATGGTCTTTCAATTGCTATGCAATATAAACTTATTGACTGAGCATTGAAACACATTAAACCACAATATAGAAAATGTACAAATACAAAAGTACATGAATATATGTGTGAGTATGTGCTGCTTTGTGTCAATACTTTCTTTTAGGAGTCTCATAGCTGTCAAGTCTGGTTACTTAAGTGAAACAGAAACTGCTGACGGAAATGATAGTGGGGAGTGAAATCAACATTAATCTGAAGTATACTGATATGAAATGAGTGTAGCCTATTTATTGTGCATTATTTAGTCATTTAGAGTTTTTAGGACTTTTGCCTTGCAGCATCAGCCCTAAGTTCGAATCAGTTCTGGCATCAGTCTGACTTTGGATCTTTCTTTGGTTAGTTTACTTGTTCTCAAAGCATACCAAGATTTTCTTCACTTACTCTAGTTTTCTGACCCACTGGTTGATGGAGAGAGACGGCAGCCTCCCTGGCTGCTAGGATGGATGGAGAAGAATGTTGTATATATGCAGTGAGACTTAATGCAGTGAGAATTGCATTTAAATTTTATAATTTGATGCCTCCCAGCTGTTCTTATTCCCTTAAGAATGCCCTATTTTTAATTGATCTTTTCTGCATTTTAAGAGTAAATGAACGGATCCAAAATTTGCTGGCAAATACCGACTTTAATTAGCTTTTTGGTGCTTTTGTTTCTTTGAAATTTGAACCTCACAGTTTCATTTTGACCTGTTATGTTTTTTTTTCTTTTTGCTCTAAAGGAGTAACTACAACATGTCAAACTATTTCTTTAAAAAGTTCCTGAAAAAGCCATTATAGTGGTAATATTTTTTCAAATATGTTCTAAAACATTGATTTTTGCCCCAAAATATCTGCTGTTAGTTTTTTTTAATTTTTTTTTATGTTGACCAATCAATCGCCTCTCAGAGCTGATCAAGGGGAAGTTTTCTGATTGATTTGTGCATATCTACAGTCATTTCAAGGCCTGCTGACCATTGTAAAGGCTCGTGTAGAGCAGTCCAGGTAGCTGTAAAAACGAGTGTTTACTCTGCTGCCAGCGTTCCCTTCTGTGAAGTTCAGAAAGTGGAAGCTGAAACGTCCTGTTCTGTGTAATTACAGCCACTCTGTAAACCTCTGGAGTGTTTGTGGTGGAACGGTGCGTATTTGCACAAAGAGGTCTTGCTTTTCCTCACTGCCCACTAACCACTCCTATAACACTTCATCTCTAATGCTTCAGTAGGTTTTTTAATTTGTTTGTTTGCTCTTTTTATGATGATGAATTCAAAAGCAAATTGTTTTTCTCCATGTCTTAAGCTGAGATCTTGGCCAGCGTGTAGAGCAGGTAGTTTGCATGTTGGATGCTCAGCAGGAGTGGCTCTATGGCTTAGAATGAAAGAAAACCTACGATCCTCTGCTGGACAAACCAGGAATAAGCAATTGCATGTCTGGTTTAAGTCAGAGAACTCGCTCTTCTTACTTTTTTTCACCTCGGATTAATAACTCACTTGCACTTAACATTTGCCTCCAGCGGTCACACCTAGCCAATCCCACGCCATGTTCCTGCCCCTGCTATGTTGCCGATACTCAGCCAATGCTTTGTGTTGTCATAAGCGCTTCTGAATACGGAAGTGGCAGGTCGTTCTCTGTACCTTTATTCCCCCCAGTCTGATGTAGGTTAGGGACAGGACAGTGAGGCCTTAAAGAGGCAGGGTGCTGATATTCAGACAGCACTACCTCGACGGCACTCCCACGCCCCGAGGCGTGGATAAACGTTAACCACGAAGCAGAGATAACATCAAAGCTCGCTGTTGCCACGGTGCCATTTCCTGGTCCAGAGACACAACAGAGCCACTGTAGGAACCCAGGAAACCCAACTCCAGGCCAGAGGATCTATATTGTAGCAAACAGCCCGTCAATTATTAACAGACCAGTGCTCTCATTCCTCTGCCGTAACCATGGCACCCAGCAGACTGAAACTCGGCCAGCAGCTTGGGACCTGCAGCCGCTGAAAAGTTGACCAGGATGCCCACACAGCGCTGACACCGGGAGCAAGTGGACCCATTTGGCTTCAGAGAAGGAATTACCAAAGATAGGATTGGCCGACACATACGGATTATTTGATGGGAGAAACTGGGAAGAGATTTTTAGTTTCCAACTTTTAATTTCTTCACTATTGAGTGTCTTTGCATCCTGGTATCAGTGGCCAGGTTCTCCTCCGACCGGCACATAAGTGGGAATAATTACATAGAGGAGAAGGCGACGGGAACGCTGCTTTCATCATGAAACTGACACAGCGATTCAAAGTACTGAAACACTTTGGGTCTGTGCCCCCGGAGCCGCCGCCGCTGCTGGAGGTGCCTGTAAGTGAATGGATCGCTCCAAATGTAATGCTTTTGTTAGAAACAACATCTGATCAGGTCAGTTTGTAGTCGAGGAACAAAACGGGAATCTAAAACTAAACAAAGTATCTTCCAGACTCCTAGTCTGATCACATGCATCTACTATTTTTTTTAGGTTTATTTTAAGCAGATTCAACTTTTAGTTAAAATTCGAAAGTTGAATTTATCACAGTTGTGACAAACTGCCTCATGAAAATGTTTAAATCCAATCATAAACTTGAAAAAAGCAAATAATGACTGCTTTTGGCTGCTGTTTTTCCAAACTTTACAAATTCAAATGCATGGGAGGAATTGCTCTCTACATTTGCATTCTAAACAAGCTGCACCCACAGCGATGCCGCAGCGTTTCGCAACCAAAACCCATGGTGCTGTTGTGATTAAATATCAGTTTAAATGCTGAAACCCAAATATAAGAATGTGAAACAGTTGTTACCAGACTGAAAATGTATAAATCATCTGAATTATTAAGCTCTCAGCTAAATTTTGTGGTAAACAAGTTATTTATAGACTGATTAATGCAGAGGAAAACCTCCACAACAATTGTAAACTAATAACTTGACATTATTTTAAAACTTTCAGCTTTCTTTAAGTTGCGTTTTTGTTGCTATAACCCACTCAGACAGGTATAATACTGCAAGTTAAGCCCTCTGAAAGACAATTGAACTTTAAATTTGTAAAGAACACTTCACCCTGGAATAGGAAGATAATTTAAATATTCAAAATAAAACATGACAACCAAAAAGAATCGATAAAACGGAAATAAAAACCACACGGAACAGAAACCATAAATAAAATGGATTTTGCAAACAAAAATGGAAATGATCGAGCTCATTTTAATTTATCATGTGATTAATTACTGAATTGCAACAGACCTGAACATTATCTTCTACTTTTAAAAATACGTATTTCTATTACTGCAAACAAATGTATTTAATGGTACAGTTATTGTTAAATAACGAAGCTATAGTAATAAAATAACAAGGGATGTTGATGATCCTTTTTTTGTGAATGGATACATTGCCAAAAAACAACTTTGTCTTCTTGCATATAAATGTAATATCCTTCTTTCAGCCAGCTGATTATCAGTGCACAGCAATAGGTAGGGAAGGAGGAAATCTACATTATTTTACACTTCAGCCAGTGAAAGCTCTTACCATTTCAAAGCAATAAGATAGAAATATTTAGCAGTTTTGAAACAGGAACTTTTTTTAAGGCATCTGAAAGCTGGTAACCAACTCATGCTGAAGTCTTAATAGTTAACCTCTCAGTTGTACAACCATCGAAGTCCTCCTCAGGATTAGAGCTCTGATTACAGTAGCTGTCTCGATTAAGGTTGCTTCACTGATCTCATATCAGCCTGTTGAGGTTAAAGGCAGCGCCGCTCCACCTTAGAGGCTCAGGGGGGAGGAGCGCTGTCCAGGTGAGGTCTCTGAAATGCTCCGCTTGCTGGGAGAGGCAGAGAGCTACCACAGCTGGTCATATTACAGATAATTTCAGCGGGAGGATCGGGTTTCCGCTGGACTGCAGGCTCCGTCCGTACAGAAGTGAATCTCAGGCTCTGCAGTCCTGGGCGTTCTCGTTGTGCGTTTGGCAGCAGATGGGACATGAAGAGCGAGCTGCTTCTTGAGAGCATGGGGCCGCAGGTGTTTGGTTCAGGTTAGAAACCCCAGAGGAAAATGGAAGTAAGGTTCAAGGATCACATGGTGAGTGGAGAAGGTGGAAAACAAACACTTTGTTTCCCTCATATGATGTGACATTAGAAGGGCTTCTAGAAATTGGGATTTCTAGAAGAAAAGGTTTGATTCATTAGCTAAAGTGGGGAAGTTACTTTTTCAATCTTTTTCTTTTTTTATGAAACATCTATTAGGATATGTTCAATTATTGTCGAATTTTTAGATTTATGTTTTGCTAATTTTACTCCTACTGCAGGGACATGTTTGATTTAAGATGAATAAAGCTAAATCTGTTTCTGTAGTTTCATATATTTTTCTGAACTTTTCTGGATTTCTGACAGACAAACCGTATTTAGCTTATTGACCAAGTTGGTTTTGTCTTCTTTAAGCAGAGGGCAGTGATTAAAACACCCTGGAGTTAAACTTCAGTAGTTCTGCTGTAAATGTAGGTCTGCTCAGCAGTCGCCTCGGCCTCCTTTCCATTCCTCTCAGTAGGAGATTTATGCTCGTTTGTGTTTGCTCTTTGCTCCTTCTCTGGTTTTTACAGAGGGTCATTCCTGATTCATTTTCCAAGGTACTTTTTCTTAGGGATGGGCTGGACGAAATGTTCAGTGACTCTCTGGAGGAACATTTTGACCTTTTTAAATGAGTTTCCAGTCAGGAGAATGCAGCTAATGAGCTACGATGAAACTACAGAATCAAACTGCATCGTGGTCCGGTTATTTTCAGACGGTAGCCTGGCATGAAATCGGGTCACAGCCAGCTTTTATTTAGATGATTCCCACAGTTGATGATTAACTTAGTCAAACAGTCGGCCACCTGTCCAAAGGTCAAACTCTGCTGATCCTTCAGCGTTTGGTAATTATCATAAGCATAGCCTCTGGATAGTCTTTATGCAGGGCCTCTCACAGGGATGAATCCCAAAATTGTTTCGCGTTGACATAAAAATGTAAACATGTTTGACACCTAAAAAAGAAACGTGAAACGACAAGATGATACACAAGTACAATTATAAGTGAAATATTTTTCTTCTAAATGTTTCAAACCTGTTTTTGACTCTCGACAGCGAGTATCTTGCTTTACCTGTTATGTAACAAACATCTTCCTCCTTTTACTTGGGGGGTGGGGGGGGAGGCTTACATTCACCCTGTCCCTTGTTTGGCCTGTGTGTGGAAAATGCAAATCATGTGAGGCATTTCACCTCGTTTGTCCAGGAAGTTGAAGTCCAGCGTTCTCACTGTTGGAAAGCCGCTGCTTTCCAACAAAAACTACTGGGTGGAAATGTAGCAATTCATCAAATTAATAGAGCCGCTGGTGAAACAGTGAAACGATGCCTGTTTTGTTTTGGTTGCTTGGTTTTTTTTTTCCTGAATTGATCTGATAAAACTGTTAACAGGCATGTCTTGATTCTGATATAAAATCAACTCTAATACTTCACAATTGATAAAGTTGGTTTTGTCTACTTTAAGCAATTTATCATCGCTGAGCACAAAACACATTTTGCGTTGAACTGCCCAGGCCCAAACAAGTGCTTTGCAAATTATGTAAGTACCATGCATTGTGACATATAACCTGAAATTATTTAAAAGTTAAACTTGTGGTAAGATGGTGACATTATTAAGAAACGACAACTAAGCTGTTTTAATTCCAAAACGGCAGATGAAGCCAATTTTTCAATAAAACTTTGTTGCTGCGATGGAAATAATGACTTTTTCTGTAATCTGGATTGGACTGCTCATTATCTGAGTTCAAAGCAAAATCACATGAGCAATTTTTAAATACTTTAGTTATTTCAAGGCATCTCGACTTTTGCCATTTCAACCAATATTACCTCATGTTTTCCTAATACAGTGCGGCCCTGCCACAGAGGCTCTAGTGTTTTAAAAATAATGAAAGTTTTGGCTGCAGAGGAGATCAAATATTATTCCACAGTGAATGTTTACATAGTCAGACAGAAATATGCTGCGTTACCCAGACGTAGTGAAACTGTAAATGGATCGTCACTAAGCCGATTGCATAAGTTTCAGCAATCATTTTCTATCTATGATTGCCAAACTTTTCTTTTCTTTTGGTTAAAAATAAATATTAAATATGATGACGTCATCAGACTTTCTGAAAATGACATTGGTAAAACTGAAAGACTCGGAGACCAGGACGGTAGTTTTATCTTTCGATGTTTTATTGGTTTAAAAAAGGCTCGTGTCTCACCTGCTGTCCGGTCGTGCATACATACATGAACATATCAGGTAACTCCTCCTCCTAACCGGTCAGGCAGGATTGAAACGGGTGTGAGCACGTTCATATCTGGTTGAGGCGAACAAACAACCTTTCTGTTCTCAACATCGACTGTCCGTCGTGTAAGGTCCAGCTTTACTTGACTGAATTAACTAATCATGTTGTCATTTAGCATAACTGTAAAAATATTTTTGCTAAAATCAGAAAGTAGTTCATGATGTTTTTTTGTCTTTTTCAGAAACCAGGCATGGACGAGTTAACGATATGGGAGCAGCACACGATAACACTAAACAAAGTAAGTGCCTGTTTTTGTCATCCTGATGATGAAGAATCTTTGATAAATGAGGGGGGGAAAAACATGAATGAGTATGGAAAAACATTTCGCTGCTGTGCTTTCGTGCCGTTTGGGTTTTGGCTACTTCCGTGGAAGCGAGCAGGCTGGGTGGTGTTTCGGTGTTTGTCCAGGCCGTTGTGAGGACCTCGGGGTCTAAGGTGGGCCGTGCCTCAGACATCTAGCTTCCCCAGCAGGAATTCAGAGAGACACACCCTGCTGCGCCTCGCAGCACCAACTGGCTCGTCACCGTCCTGGCGCTGGAATGCGCTCCTTCTCTCTCTATCTCTACGCTCAATCACCCACTTAGCCTGCATTTCTACCCTCTCATTTTGCTGCATTCCTCCTCTGCCTTTAATGTGGTTTGTGTAATTTTCTCCTTATCTCAGTCCTCCCTCTTTATCTCTTCATTGCAGGACCCAAAGGTGGGTTTTGGTTTTGCTCTATCAGGAGGGAAGGACAAGGCTCACCCAGACACCGGAGACACAGCTGTGGTGGTGTCAGATGTTCTGCCTAATGGACCGGCCATGGGACGCCTCTAGTAGGTTCTCCTTCTGATACGACGATTATTTTTCATAAAATAAAGAAGTGTTGATATCAACCTACGCAAACAGGCTTATATGTGTGGCTGCTTGTGCTTTTATTTTGTAGCCACAAAGACCACATTGTCATGGTCAATGGAGTTTCGATGGAAAACGTTCACTCCAACTACACCATTCAGGTCCTCAAGTCATGTGGCAAGACGGCAAACATTGTGAGTAACTGCAGAGGCTAAAAATAAAACGGCTACCAGGCCAGTCATCATGACAAGTTTTGCTGGATGATAAATTGTCCCTGAAGTTATTGTGCTAAATGATGTTTTTTTTTAAAGTAATACAATAGTAACAATGTCACACTAATGCAAGAACACATTCTAAAAGATAAACACTGGAACTGGGAGACATTTTAAATATGCAAAATAAATAAAGAAAACAACAGAAACGACAAATAAAATGAGTTACAAAGTCTTTGTAAACAATATTTAAAAAAAAAAAATGATAGTTGAGACCGAAGCACCAGACTGACGACTTCTATCATTCAGTTTTTGGTAAAAAGAGAAAAACAATAAATCAAGCAAATGAAAATGATTGAGTTTCTTTTTATCACATGATTAATTGATTTGTTTATTGTAACAGGCCTAGCAGCTACTTCACCGAGTAAAAGTATTTTTTTTTTTAATTCCTTTATTTAACCAGGTAAACCCCATTGAGATCTAGATCTCATTTTCAAGGGGGAGCTGTATTCACAGCTCTTGAACCATGTCACATTATGTCGCAAATATAACCACAATCCTCAGTTTATTTTAAGTGATTAAAATCACTTAAAATCTACAAAGTAGCGCATAAACTTAAAGCATAGTTTCATACCTCCAAATAAAATTCTACATAGTTGATATCATGAGTATTTAAAAGCCACTGTTCTGTAAAGGCTGCAGAACATTAGTGAATAATTAGCATCATAAAGGTCAGAGAGGAAGCAGAGTCGGGTTGTAAAACAATATCCCATAGTTTGAACATCTCACACTGTGGTTCTTCTTTGACAAAATGTTAATAACCTGCCAACTGACCTTCTCTTTAAACCTCCGACCTTTCTGTCCCGCAGACAGTAAAGCGGCCTCGAAAGATCCAGATCCCAGCCACCTCCAGGCCGACGAGGGCCTCCTCCCAGTCCAACCTGCTGGATCAAGAGCCGCCGAGACGAACGCGCCGCTTCTCAGACGGCAGCGACAACAGGGACAGCGGACGCTACAACACCCGCCGCAGCCCCTCGCCTCAGCACAACGGGCACACGGGGACGCTGCCGCTGATGTCCGGATACAAGAAGCTGCCGCAGAACCGCGCTCCAGACAAACCGATCAGAACCACGCTGGTTAAAAAGAGAGCCACAGATGGTGGGAGCGCCGGTTGGAAATGCAAATGGAGGTTGTTTTGGTGCCAGAATGATACTGGTTCTTTAAATCGCTAAATTCTGTTTTGCAGAGTACGGACTGAAGCTGGGAAGTCAGATATTTATAAAGCACATGACAGACAGCGGCCTGGCCGCCAAGGAAGGCACGCTGCAAGAAGGAGACCTAATACTGAAGGTGAAGATTTCTGAAGTTTTTACTCCATGCAGACTGGTTGGACAAGCATGAAAACGTCCTCCATCTGGTATGAAGGAAGGAATATAGCCACTGCTTTCTATTAATCCATGTTGAAATAGATCAACGGCATGACGACGGAGAACCTTTCCCTCCTGGAGACCAAGCACCTGGTGGAGAAGAGCAGGGGCAAGCTGACCATGACGGTCCTCAGGGACGACCGCAAGTTCCTGGTCACAATCCCGGAGGTGGACGACAGCCCCCGAAACAGCGAGGACGAGCTGCGCAAGGACAGCAGCTCAGAGCTGGAGGGTAAGAGTTACTGAGAGGTGGGGAGGATAAATCATGAAAGAGTTTGGGCTCAACATCTCTGCATGCAGCCTGTCTGGGTAACTTCATCAAAACCGCTTTCTGTGACCAATCAGACATTTCAGACATTGAGGAGGACATCGCCCCTCGCCGGATATCACGTCAACACACCCGAGAGAAACGGACACGCAGGTACAGACCCACACTGTTTTTTTACATTTTCTTCCATTCGTTAGTTCCCATTTTTAAGTCGTGTTCAATATTTTTAACCCAGAACGAGAGCCGAGCCACCGCCCCGAGCCAAGTCCAGGGATTCATCTCCTGTACGCTCCACACTGACCCGGCCTGCTCCGAAAACTTACGCCCCTCGAAGAGGTACATCTCCAGAAAATTAGCTTCCTTTCATAAATGCTCATTTCATTGTTGCAATAAAAATGATCGTCTGGAAAACAAATGACTTTTGAACTAAATGAGTTGAGCTGCATGTATTGTAAATTAGTTTTTAAGACCACCAACTAAACAAATCACATGTAGGCAGTAAGATCAAATACATTTATTGTTGTTGTTGTTTCTAATTGTAAATAATTTTCTCGTCAGCTCCGTCTGAGTCCGATTCGGACCGCAGCGCTTCTCCTCCGGCCAGGAGAGAGATTCCAGTAATGAAGGACTCCAGCAAATACAAGTCAGTTCATTTAGGTTAAACATTTTAAGAGGCTTTTGACGTGTGCTTTGAAGTTAGACATTCACTTCTTGATGGCTTGGTTTTAAGTTCCTTTTTGAACCCAAGTCATTTAGTTATTGTTAAATTTATTAGTAATATTTTAGCTTTCTCTACAAGCTGATTCATAATTGTGCTGTTACTCTTCTGCATTCACTTTATAGCTTTCTATGAATTATATTTTATTGGGTTAGTTTAAAAAGTGTGTGTCTTTATTAGCTCCCTGTACAGTAAAATGATTGAGATGCTTACTGTGAAGACTTTAATGACGTTTGTCTCTTTCTGCAGACCTCTTCCAGGATTGGCTGCCCTCCCAAACCCGCGATCTTCTCCTGTGCAGAACTGGACCTTAACCCGTCCCCCCTCCTCCTCCTCAAAGCCACGGAAGCCGGTGTCTGAGTCCGACTCCGACCGCAGCGTCTCCCCACCTCCACGCAGAGAGAGCCCCCTCCCAGACACCAGATACAAGTATGGACTGCATTTTAATTCACTGAGAGATTTGTGCATCCTTGTGTCCCTAAGATATTTAGATAACCAAATCAAATGGTGAATATCAGTTGACTCTTTATTTTTTTTTTAAATAATAAATTATTCCCATCTCCTCTGCATTGTTTCTGCAGATCTCTTTCTGATCTTCCCCATATTAGTCTGAAATCCTCCCCCATCACTGTTCGCCAAGAGCCACCAAGAAGAGTCAACTCCCCTGTGAGGATCCCACCCCCAGGTCTGTATAAACACACACACACACACACACACACACACACAAAACAATCCAGCTTCCTTGTGACGTTTTGTACCCTCAACAACTCCCTGACAATATTTACTCCAGTTTTAAGTGCTTAAAATAAAGTGCAAAAAGGGATGGGCAAGTACACAAGTTAACACCTCTACGAATGTTTTGCTAGTTCCTTTAAAAAATACACATTAACTTTGAAGGATTAGCCCCCTAGTTGTCGGTACAAAATGAAAACATTGTAATTAGAATAATAATTTACAAAAAAAAGTCACACTACTGCCTTGTTAATCTTTTACTGACATTTTAGATTAAAAACCAAAACAAAGTAATGCGTAATTGTGAAATGGAAAATCATGCATGGTGTAAAAAACACTGTTTAGCAACAAAACTGAAAAAATGTGCAATGCATTTCTGTTTAAACCCGCTGAGTCATTAGTTTCATTCCCCAACTCGCCCACAGCATGATGCTGTCTCTTCTTTGTTGGACGTTGAAATTAATGTGTTCAGAGAGATTTTTTTTTCTTTGCATGTACCTTAAAAAAATTTATAATTTTCCTTCCAGTTCACAAATATGCACTACTTTATCAGTCAAGCTCTTAAATCCAAATAAATTACAGTTGCAACAAGATAAAATGGGGAAAAAAAAAACTTCATGGGATGTGAATGCGTTTGCAGAGCTCTGTGATGCTGCTTTTAGTTTACCTGTAATAAGAGTTGTTCTGCTCATTTCCAGATTCTGATTCTGAGTCGGACAGCACGTCAGCGCCTCCTCAGAGGCACAGCACCTCGTACAGCCAGGACTCCATCAGCAGATACAGGTACAGATGAAGGTCCTCCAAAACCCATACCTGAAACTCTGCAAGAGTTCACCAAGCGGACACTGGCCAGACTTCCCGGCTCTCCCTCTGTTACCTTTAGCTAATCACAAACTTCCGTTTGATTTTGACAATTGAAGTAGCCCTCTGTGTTTTTGTGATTTATTTTCTCTTTTGGTGTGTGTGTTTATTCGTTTGCTTATTCTGGACCAGTTTGTTTTTTTTGTTTTTTTGATTTATTTTTCGACTGTGTATCACTTGTGTTTACAGTTTTTGTTAACTAATAATAAAATGAATAAAAGTGGCTTTTACAGAACATGTATGTGGCTGTATTGATCAGAGTACTTATCAATGAAGCAGCGCTGCTCCAATCAGACGCCAATAAACCGATCAATCATCAGTTCCTGAAAAATCTGCATGTGTTTCAAAGCATGATTGTTTTTAAAATGAGGTTTAGTTCAGATCTTTACTGGCCCAGAGGCTTTTACCTACCACATGATTAAAATGGATCATTTTGATTGGTCACAATGCAGTTGACCTTCACACAGAGAGCTCACCTCAGAGGTAATAAGGTGAATATTTACCACTCAAGTCTCAGATTATCAATATAGCCACGGGTCGCCCCCTCGTCAAACATAACTGAGATTTGTTGTCTTCCTCCTCCCTCACTCCCGCCTCCCTCTTCTTTTTGTTTCTCTTCCAGGACCCTGCCAGAGGTTTCTCTGCAGCCTCCCGTCGAGCCGCCTCGCTGGAGCGAAACCAGCGACCTGCCAAAGAAAGGTCTGCATGGAAGGTTTTTTTTTTTTTTTTTACAGATTGCATTAAGTAGCTTTAAAACCACATTCCACATATTCACTGACCTTTACAGCTAACTCAATCGCCGAGTCAGATCCCAGTGACGCATCCGGCCCCCGCAAAGACTCCTCAGGGGGCAGAAACTCAAACGCAGCCAAGGGGAGACGCAGGTGAGATAACATCTCATAATCTCCCAAGCACTGGGTTCCTGCACCAAGAAGCTTTCATAAGTTGGCACTTTTCTGCAAACATAACCTTCCAAAACAATCAACCTTAGAGTTCCTTGAAGAAACTAAATTTAACCTCAGCTGTTGACAGTAAACCTGAGCAGGTGGAAAGTCGGATCATAAAAATCCTGTCACAATTTATAGGCCTGCAGAGGCCTGCAAAGGTATCGATACCTGTTGTACTTATTTTGTAATATTATAGTAATATACACCAATGTCTTTTAATAAGATTTTAAAATTCCTAACGGTAATATTCAATATACTATCTCTGATGCTACTATTGTATTATTGAGCTGAAATTGTTTTAGAAATGGCTTGAAAAATCTGCCATTACAGATTCTAGTGAAAGTGTTCAGAAAATTGTTGCTTCAGGGATTTTTTTTTCTAATATTTAGTCTTAAATTTTAGATTTTCAGCTTTAAACACCATTTCAGATTCTCATTTGCTTATTTATTAAGCAAAACTAGTAACACAAGGGCGTTGAAACAACAGTGTTTGGTTTACTTGTTTTACACAAACTCATCTGCCATCACTTTTTTTTTTTTATTGCACACACTGGTGCACATGACATGACTTCCTGTTCAGGTTTCACCACATTACATTTCAGCTGCTGAGAATCCAAAATACGCCAGGATTACGTCACTTCGTCGTCCAAACAACAAATTGTTTGTGATTTAAGCTAGTCCTTGTTGATAAATATAGCTGTCAACATATATTTATTAGCAATATCTAAATCTTTTTGACATAAAGCAAAGTGGATCAGAGAGAGGAATTACATCTGACTCGCATAACGATACTCCAACTGACCTGCAATTTCTGTCCAGTCTTCAGAAGCTGAAGACTAATGAATATTTTAAGCAGAAAAAAATGTTCATAGTTTTTAACATTTTGTTTTGTTAGAGTCCTGTCTAAGAAAGCAACTTCACTTGCTGCGAGGAGGGAGCCTTCACGTCGAGTCAAATCCCCCATCAGGCCGCCTCCAGACGGTGGGTTTGCTCCACTATGCTGAGCTCTTATCGTCGTTTTTCACCATGCAAACCGTGAAAGCGGAGTCACTGACCAGAGCCTTTTGGTTTCTCTTTCAGAGTCCTCTGAGTCGGATGAGCTTTCACATCTCAGGAGGTCTGGTAGCTCCGAGCGAGAGCAGGACCACCACAGGTAACGCACAAACACCTGCACAAATTACACCAGAACTGGATTGTTTTTAAACTAAATATTAATGACCTGAAAGGTCCCACTTTAACTTTTTAGACAAGTTAAAGTGGGCTGTTAAGAGACATACCTGTTATTTTTCTTAACTGATTAATTATGCTGATATTCTAGTTAGTTTGGTACATTTTTAAATGAAATTTTAATCAATTTTTATACTTTAAAATACTTAAAGAATGTAACACAGCAATATGTTAACCAACTTAAGAAGAAATGTGGCTTTTAACAGACCTAGATTAAATCAATTTCTGTTCATTTAACCTCTTCAGAATTTTACAGTAAAATAAAATAATTAGAAGTTGGGATATAACTTTTATTTTAAGGTATGTAACAGGTTCTTGGTTCAATGAACTTGATAAATAAAAATTCATACATTAAGGTTCCTTTACTTTGCACTCACCTAAAAGTAAGTTGGACAGAGATTTAAAAAAAAAAGGTTATAATGGATTACTTCAGGGGTGCCCCAGTCCAGTCCTCGAGAGCTACCATCCTGCACCTTTCGGATGCATCCCTGCTTCAACACACCTGAATCAAATGATTGGCTCGTTACCAGGCCTCTGTAGAGCTGATCCCGGTCTATTGGAGTAAGGATACTTCTAAAGCTTGCAGGATGGTAGCTCTCGAGGACTGGACTTAGGCATCCCTAGATTACTTGGTGTCCTAATGGTAAAAAAGTACAGATATTTTTATAAAACAAATAAGCCACTTTGTTTCTTGTTTTTTCCTGTACCTCTTAAAAATACAAATTAAAAAACAAAACAGGTATAGGTAAAACAATATAAATATAATATAAACAATATAGGTAAAACAGTTACCTATATTTCAAATCTTGTTAGGATACTGATTGATTTTTTTATTTTGTCATTCATTTAATCTTTTCTTCTCTGTAATTTTAATTCATCTTGTTTTCTCCGTCCTCTAGCTTTATCTGCCATTAAATTGAGATTAAACTGTGTGACATATTTGTTTGAATCAAATGAAAAAGCTGCAGGAGTGAGATGGGAGAATAACGATCTGTTTTTCACTCTGCAGGGTTCCTCGTGCTGCAAACGGAGGCGGCACCGTCCGGTCTGGGGTTTCAGTGAACAACCCTGAGCTCTACTGTAAGAACATTTAACGTTTAAATTTATTAAAATTCTTTAATTATTTTTTCTTATTGTATGGCTACCATGGTTATAATTCCATCCATGCAATTAGCTAAGCTGTGATGTTTTGATTTCTCTTGCAGCCAAACCTGCAGAGGAGCCTCTCTACTTTCTACCTCCTGACTCTTACCCATCATCTAATCCCGGGTGAGAAATTTATTCTTAGCAAAACTCATCTGTATTTACACTTTATAAAAAATAATTCTAGTGATCTGATTTGTTTGGCATCTAATTTTATTTATTTTTTTCTGCAGGTATAGTTCTGATGTAAACACAGTGAGGTTTGTCAAAGGCCGCAGTTTGGGCCTCAGGCTGGTGGGAGGCAACGATGTTGGGATCTTTGTGGGCGGAGTTCAGCCAAACAGCCCCGCATATGAGGAGGGAATGAAGGAGGGAGACCAGATCCTCAAGGTGACCTTATCTGAGTTGTTCACATTTTTATTTATTTTAATGGATTGAAGGATGAGGCCAAAAAAAGAACAAATATAAACCAACTTAAAAACCTGTTTAAAAAGAAGCTCATTGGGAAATATGTTGTGTAATATGAGTGTTTCAAAGACCATAAATACTATCGGTGACATAAAAAGTGTTTAAATAAATTGTACATCTAAAATGAGAATGTGATATTTTTAAATGTCATGCAAGGTGAAAATAATTTGTGTTTATCTGGTGTTTGAACATTTAATTGTTTATAAGTTGAAGAGTATGATCATTTCTTTTAATTTTTTTTTTTCCTTCTTTCTTGCTTTCATTTTTGTCAGTTCAAAATAATTTATTAGTAAATAAATACGTTTGGTAATTTATTTGGCTTTGAAACTGAATCAAGCATTTGGTCTTTGTTTGTTTTCAGGTAAATAACGTTGATTTTGCCCATTTTACGCGAGAGGAAGCCGCCAACTTCCTCCTCAATCTCCCAGCAGGAGAGCGGGTGGAACTGTGCACTCAGAAAAAGATGGACAGTGAGTGTGGAGCACAGCTGATCATGGTGTCGTTTACTTTCTGTGTCTCAGTCTTAACTTCTACTCTGTTTCAGTTTACCAGAAGATCATCAAGTCCAACCTGGGGGACAACTTCTACGTCCGGACGCACTTTGACCACGAGGCGGACAACCCCAAGGGTCTGAGCTTCACCAGAGGAGAGGTGTTCAGGGTCCTGGACACGATGTTCACCGGGAAGATCGGCAACTGGCTCGCTGTCCGCATGGGAAACGACCTGCATGAGATGGACAAAGGAACCATCCCCCACCAGGAGCGGTGAGGAGACGCGTTTTATTCCTCCTTAAGCTCGTTGATATGCAGCCACATTACAACCTCAAACTTTATTTTATTNTTGACTCAGTGAGCATGACGAGTTCTTGGTGTTTTTACTTATTGCTATCCTGAAACCTATTGTTATTTATATTTAAGGGATATTTAGATTTTAGATATGTTATCTTCTTATGATAAATAGTCCGTGGTATATTTTGGTCAGGGAAGTTACTTTGTGTTGAAGATTGCTTAAAGAGAAAAACAAATTTTATTATAACCTGCCACCAAATAAGATTGCACTGTTCTGTACTGCTGTACAGTGTCTGGGTTCATTTTTAGCTCCCGCTGTCCTCTCGACCCGTTCGTCCCAGAAATACCAAAGTGTCCCACACAGACAGACACCGCTAAAGATACTGGCTCCAACATGCGAGACCTTTTATCAATCTCAGGAAGAAACCCACCGTGTCAGGGCGTTCACACAATTATATCGGGTTTGTTTTGTTTCCCTTGTAACAGTGATGAAACTAATGCTTCTTGGGTTTGTTTTTTTGTTTGTTTGTTTGTTTCTTAACTGTGCTGTGACTCTTGCTGTATTTATGTTGGAGATTTAATGTGATTAGTTTATTTGTCCTTGTGAAAATGCTAGTGATTTTAAATGTTTATGCCATCTTAGGGCAAAGATCAAAGCCTCTTTCGTTTAAGAAATTGTACCTTTTCTGCGGACAATTTTATTTTTATTCTTTTTTTTTATTTTAGCTTCATTTACACCTGGGATATTTTAACACAGAAATAACAGATCCAAGCCTCTCCCACCCCGTCTCACAGACTCATTCAAAGCAACTGTTTCTCTTTCTCATATATTTCTCTTCAGGCACATTCCAAGACGTCAGTCTGCAAAAGCTTTCTTTGTGGGTTTTTTTTTTTTTGTTTGTTTTTGTTTGTCACAAAAGTTAAAGCTTTACATGTTTGAGGGATTTATAGATATATAAATATATATTTACAGCAATTTTATTATTTTATTTGCTTAGGTAGGCCTTTAATCATATATCATTTTGCACTAAGAATGGCATAATCCGGTTCCTGTTTGTGTTGGCTATGATTGAGCAGTGCAAGCTTGTCGTCGTCCCTGTTCTTTACAATTGCTCTCTGTATACTGTAACCATGTTTCTCGTTCCTTCACAATTTGCATATTATTATATAAATGTTATCACTCTGAAATAATTTATTGCTAACAAAAAAAAATGACACAAAAACATGCTACTGATTGTATGTATTTTTAAACAAAGCCTATTTTTTCTGTAAAAAAAAAAAAAAAGAAAAAGACAAAAACTGTGTTCAGCACTTTTATTCTGGGTTTTGCTTTTGTTTTCTATATATTTATAATTTAGATCTAAATGTATATATTGTAAAATTTGTGCCTTTCGACTAATTCTTTAAGAAAAGGTTTTCTACCCATTAAAGGAAGGACTATATGAAACTGCAATCTTAACTTTGTAAACAAATAAAAACTTGAAGATTGCTGAAGCGGAGTCGTGTTTGTTTATTTGAGTTTTACGCTTTGCAATATTATTTTGCGTTCATATTTTAAAATGTCATGAAGAAGAAGTTACACTGAGCAGTCAAAAAAAATAAAAACGTCCCCTGATCGCCCTCTCCTGGATGAATGATGCAACTGCATTAAAGCTGACTTCAACTCCAGATTTGTAATTTAATCAGCAGGAAAATGAAGCTGTGAAGGTCTCAGGAGTTTCTCAGAGAGTTTTGAATATCTCTGTTCAATCCACAATTGAGGAGGAAGTAAAAAATGAAAGAGTAAAGCACAACTGCAAATAGAGACCTGTCTAACCTGATGGAAAAGAAGAAATCAGCTACAGGCGGGAGAAAATGTGACGCATATTGACAAGTGACAGAAAGAAAGTCGTTGAAAGGAAACACAGGTCCTGTCAAACGGCTAGCTAAAGGCAAATGTTAAATAAGTTGATGTGGTCAAAGCAGAACAACAATGAATTTTGAGGAATAATGCAAACCAACGCGTCATAACAGCGCCATCATCATGAATACAACATCTCAATGGTGGAACATGGTGGTGGCAACATCATGCTGTGAGGATGTGTTTCATAGCAGGAATAGTTGGGATCTAGTCGATTAGTGGAGCTAAATATCGAACAAATCTGGAAGAACGTTCTGGAAAATATACAAGGACAAAAACCAAAATGATTCGTTCAAGCACTGGCCAAATGTTTCAGGTGTTTATTTTGTTTGTTTGTTTGTTTGTTTTGGTTTCTTTTTAGTTACAAAACATATTTCCATCCATTTGACTGGAATGTCCAGCTTCACATGACTGAAACTCCCAATACAATAATGGTTTCATAATAAATGAGAAAATGTTCAGGAGTGTGACCAATCTTGTGAGGTAACACACAGGTACACACAGATTTTTGTTTGTTTCATAAAAAACTGAAGTACTGTATTGCTATAATAATAATAATAATAATAATAATAATAATAGAAGTGAACTTCACAGCATTCAGACCATTAGATAATCTGTTATCTTATTTAATACAGAAACAGAAGCATAATTATGTTTTATTAACGTGATGGCAGTCAAAGGTCATGCCTTACAATAAGTGTAGGATCTGTGATCGTAAACCCGTCTTTTTTACGGCCAGGAAGCCACGTCATGACGTCGTGAAACTCAGCGTCCGATCAGGCCACGCCCCGGGCTCACCTGAGCGCAGGTAGATTTGAGGCAAACTTTTACAAGAAACCCAACAGCCAAAGGGAGAAAACGACACCGCGAAGAAGACTTCTAACGGGAACTTGGGGTTTTGTTTATACGAAGAAAAAAATAGCGGAAAGAAACAGGTTTGTTATTCTAACTTGTGTTTTACGCGCTTTTTTTGTTGTTGTTGTTTAAAGAAAAAAAAGTTCAAGTTTTGGAAGGAGATTCGAGCTCTAAAAACACAGGTGTTTTCTATCGCTGCAGATTAAAGGCTCGTTATCTTAACGACTCATTAATGGCGCAGGTGTCTCAGCGCTTTAAAATCCAGCAGGTGTCTTCATGCTTTTTCGTTTGTTTTTTTTTAGCTCTTATAAAGTCCAAACTGGACAAAATGATATTCAAAAGATTTTTACAACTTTTGTTTTTGTATTTGAGAACGTCTTTGTACGGGTTTAATCCCGGTATTGTAGAATTGGGCATTTGCTCGGTGTTGATGTCGGTGGGTCTTTGTGAAGCCCAGCTTGCAGTTCTTGGTGAACGGTGACTGACAGACAGCTGCAGGCCCAGCTCTCCTTCTCTCCCCTCTTCTCTTCCTTTCATTTCTTCCCCTCCTCGCCTTACTGGTTCTGCCACATGTGCAAGTTTCTACCTGCCCGCCGCAGAGTTTCACAACAGTTTCGGCTGCATTCCCAAAGTGCTGCGTCTTCCTCTGCCTCCATCCGAATCAGAGTCTGGATCTGATTAAATGATTGTTTCTGGAAACGTCACTGAGAATAAAGAGGATTCGGTTGAGAGCGCTTTGATTAAAGAAAAATACTTTTAATAAAATTGCCTGCCGAAATTTGACTTAAAAGTAAGTCGAACGAAAACTGATCAAGATATCTTAAAAAAAAAAGCACAATAATGTATGAAAAATCAGAATTAGATTAGCTCAAGACTTTTGGCTCTGGCTGATGGTCTTTCAATTGCTATGCAATATAAACTTATTGACTGAGCATTGAAACACATTAAACCACAATATAGAAAATGTACAAATACAAAAGTACATGAATATATGTGTGAGTATGTGCTGCTTTGTGTCAATACTTTCTTTTAGGAGTCTCATAGCTGTCAAGTCTGGTTACTTAAGTGAAACAGAAACTGCTGACGGAAATGATAGTGGGGAGTGAAATCAACATTAATCTGAAGTATACTGATATGAAATGAGTGTAGCCTATTTATTGTGCATTATTTAGTCATTTAGAGTTTTTAGGACTTTTGCCTTGCAGCATCAGCCCTAAGTTCGAATCAGTTCTGGCATCAGTCTGACTTTGGATCTTTCTTTGGTTAGTTTACTTGTTCTCAAAGCATACCAAGATTTTCTTCACTTACTCTAGTTTTCTGACCCACTGGTTGATGGAGAGAGACGGCAGCCTCCCTGGCTGCTAGGATGGATGGAGAAGAATGTTGTATATATGCAGTGAGACTTAATGCAGTGAGAATTGCATTTAAATTTTATAATTTGATGCCTCCCAGCTGTTCTTATTCCCTTAAGAATGCCCTATTTTTAATTGATCTTTTCTGCATTTTAAGAGTAAATGAACGGATCCAAAATTTGCTGGCAAATACCGACTTTAATTAGCTTTTTGGTGCTTTTGTTTCTTTGAAATTTGAACCTCACAGTTTCATTTTGACCTGTTATGTTTTTTTTTCTTTTTGCTCTAAAGGAGTAACTACAACATGTCAAACTATTTCTTTAAAAAGTTCCTGAAAAAGCCATTATAGTGGTAATATTTTTTCAAATATGTTCTAAAACATTGATTTTTGCCCCAAAATATCTGCTGTTAGTTTTTTTTAATTTTTTTTTATGTTGACCAATCAATCGCCTCTCAGAGCTGATCAAGGGGAAGTTTTCTGATTGATTTGTGCATATCTACAGTCATTTCAAGGCCTGCTGACCATTGTAAAGGCTCGTGTAGAGCAGTCCAGGTAGCTGTAAAAACGAGTGTTTACTCTGCTGCCAGCGTTCCCTTCTGTGAAGTTCAGAAAGTGGAAGCTGAAACGTCCTGTTCTGTGTAATTACAGCCACTCTGTAAACCTCTGGAGTGTTTGTGGTGGAACGGTGCGTATTTGCACAAAGAGGTCTTGCTTTTCCTCACTGCCCACTAACCACTCCTATAACACTTCATCTCTAATGCTTCAGTAGGTTTTTTAATTTGTTTGTTTGCTCTTTTTATGATGATGAATTCAAAAGCAAATTGTTTTTCTCCATGTCTTAAGCTGAGATCTTGGCCAGCGTGTAGAGCAGGTAGTTTGCATGTTGGATGCTCAGCAGGAGTGGCTCTATGGCTTAGAATGAAAGAAAACCTACGATCCTCTGCTGGACAAACCAGGAATAAGCAATTGCATGTCTGGTTTAAGTCAGAGAACTCGCTCTTCTTACTTTTTTTCACCTCGGATTAATAACTCACTTGCACTTAACATTTGCCTCCAGCGGTCACACCTAGCCAATCCCACGCCATGTTCCTGCCCCTGCTATGTTGCCGATACTCAGCCAATGCTTTGTGTTGTCATAAGCGCTTCTGAATACGGAAGTGGCAGGTCGTTCTCTGTACCTTTACTCCCCCCAGTCTGATGTAGGCTAGGGACAGGACAGTGAGGCCTTAAAGAGGCAGGGTGCTGATATTCAGACAGCACTACCTCGACGGCACTCCCACGCCCCGAGGCGTGGATAAACGTTAACCACGAAGCAGAGATAACATCAAAGCTCGCTGTTGCCACGGTGCCATTTCCTGGTCCAGAGACACAACAGAGCCACTGTAGGAACCCAGGAAACCCAACTCCAGGCCAGAGGATCTATATTGTAGCAAACAGCCCGTCAATTATTAACAGACCAGTGCTCTCATTCCTCTGCCGTAACCATGGCACCCAGCAGACTGAAACTCGGCCAGCAGCTTGGGACCTGCAGCCGCTGAAAAGTTGACCAGGATGCCCACACAGCGCTGACACCGGGAGCAAGTGGACCCATTTGGCTTCAGAGAAGGAATTACCAAAGATAGGATTGGCCGACACATACGGATTATTTGATGGGAGAAACTGGGAAGAGATTTTTAGTTTCCAACTTTTAATTTCTTCACTATTGAGTGTCTTTGCATCCTGGTATCAGTGGCCAGGTTCTCCTCCGACCGGCACATAAGTGGGAATAATTACATAGAGGAGAAGGCGACGGGAACGCTGCTTTCATCATGAAACTGACACAGCGATTCAAAGTACTGAAACACTTTGGGTCTGTGCCCCCGGAGCCGCCGCCGCTGCTGGAGGTGCCTGTAAGTGAATGGATCGCTCCAAATGTAATGCTTTTGTTAGAAACAACATCTGATCAGGTCAGTTTGTAGTCGAGGAACAAAACGGGAATCTAAAACTAAACAAAGTATCTTCCAGACTCCTAGTCTGATCACATGCATCTACTATTTTTTTTAGGTTTATTTTAAGCAGATTCAACTTTTAGTTAAAATTCGAAAGTTGAATTTATCACAGTTGTGACAAACTGCCTCATGAAAATGTTTAAATCCAATCATAAACTTGAAAAAAGCAAATAATGACTGCTTTTGGCTGCTGTTTTTCCAAACTTTACAAATTCAAATGCATGGGAGGAATTGCTCTCTACATTTGCATTCTAAACAAGCTGCACCCACAGCGATGCCGCAGCGTTTCGCAACCAAAACCCATGGTGCTGTTGTGATTAAATATCAGTTTAAATGCTGAAACCCAAATATAAGAATGTGAAACAGTTGTTACCAGACTGAAAATGTATAAATCATCTGAATTATTAAGCTCTCAGCTAAATTTTGTGGTAAACAAGTTATTTATAGACTGATTAATGCAGAGGAAAACCTCCACAACAATTGTAAACTAATAACTTGACATTATTTTAAAACTTTCAGCTTTCTTTAAGTTGCGTTTTTGTTGCTATAACCCACTCAGACAGGTATAATACTGCAAGTTAAGCCCTCTGAAAGACAATTGAACTTTAAATTTGTAAAGAACACTTCACCCTGGAATAGGAAGATAATTTAAATATTCAAAATAAAACATGACAACCAAAAAGAATCGATAAAACGGAAATAAAAACCACACGGAACAGAAACCATAAATAAAATGGATTTTGCAAACAAAAATGGAAATGATCGAGCTCATTTTAATTTATCATGTGATTAATTACTGAATTGCAACAGACCTGAACATTATCTTCTACTTTTAAAAATACGTATTTCTATTACTGCAAACAAATGTATTTAATGGTACAGTTATTGTTAAATAACGAAGCTATAGTAATAAAATAACAAGGGATGTTGATGATCCTTTTTTTGTGAATGGATACATTGCCAAAAAACAACTTTGTCTTCTTGCATATAAATGTAATATCCTTCTTTCAGCCAGCTGATTATCAGTGCACAGCAATAGGTAGGGAAGGAGGAAATCTACATTATTTTACACTTCAGCCAGTGAAAGCTCTTACCATTTCAAAGCAATAAGATAGAAATATTTAGCAGTTTTGAAACAGGAACTTTTTTTAAGGCATCTGAAAGCTGGTAACCAACTCATGCTGAAGTCTTAATAGTTAACCTCTCAGTTGTACAACCATCGAAGTCCTCCTCAGGATTAGAGCTCTGATTACAGTAGCTGTCTCGATTAAGGTTGCTTCACTGATCTCATATCAGCCTGTTGAGGTTAAAGGCAGCGCCGCTCCACCTTAGAGGCTCAGGGGGGAGGAGCGCTGTCCAGGTGAGGTCTCTGAAATGCTCCGCTTGCTGGGAGAGGCAGAGAGCTACCACAGCTGGTCATATTACAGATAATTTCAGCGGGAGGATCGGGTTTCCGCTGGACTGCAGGCTCCGTCCGTACAGAAGTGAATCTCAGGCTCTGCAGTCCTGGGCGTTCTCGTTGTGCGTTTGGCAGCAGATGGGACATGAAGAGCGAGCTGCTTCTTGAGAGCATGGGGCCGCAGGTGTTTGGTTCAGGTTAGAAACCCCAGAGGAAAATGGAAGTAAGGTTCAAGGATCACATGGTGAGTGGAGAAGGTGGAAAACAAACACTTTGTTTCCCTCATATGATGTGACATTAGAAGGGCTTCTAGAAATTGGGATTTCTAGAAGAAAAGGTTTGATTCATTAGCTAAAGTGGGGAAGTTACTTTTTCAATCTTTTTCTTTTTTTATGAAACATCTATTAGGATATGTTCAATTATTGTCGAATTTTTAGATTTATGTTTTGCTAATTTTACTCCTACTGCAGGGACATGTTTGATTTAAGATGAATAAAGCTAAATCTGTTTCTGTAGTTTCATATATTTTTCTGAACTTTTCTGGATTTCTGACAGACAAACCGTATTTAGCTTATTGACCAAGTTGGTTTTGTCTTCTTTAAGCAGAGGGCAGTGATTAAAACACCCTGGAGTTAAACTTCAGTAGTTCTGCTGTAAATGTAGGTCTGCTCAGCAGTCGCCTCGGCCTCCTTTCCATTCCTCTCAGTAGGAGATTTATGCTCGTTTGTGTTTGCTCTTTGCTCCTCCTCTGGTTTTTACAGAGGGTCATTCCTGATTCATCTTCCAAGGTACTTTTTCTTAGGGATGGGCTGGACAAGATGTTCAGTGACTCTCTTGAGGAACATTTTGACCTTTTTAAACGAGTTTCCAGTCAGGAGAATGCAGCTAATGAGCTACGATGAAACTACAGAATCAAACTGCATCGTGGTCCGGTTATTTTCAGACGGTAGCCTGGCATGAAATCGGGTCACAGCCAGCTTTTATTTAGATGATTCCCACAGTTGATGATTAACTTAGTCAAACAGTCGGCCACCTGTCCAAAGGTCAAACTCTGCTGATCCTTCAGCGTTTGGTAATTATCATAAGCATAGCCTCTGGATAGTCTTTATGCAGGGCCTCTCACAGGGATGAATCCCAAAATTGTTTCGCGTTGACATAAAAATGTAAACATGTTTGACACCTAAAAAAGAAACGTGAAACGACAAGATGATACACAAGTACAATTATAAGTGAAATATTTTTCTTCTAAATGTTTCAAACCTGTTTTTGACTCTCGACAGCGAGTATCTTGCTTTACCTGTTATGTAACAAACATCTTCCTCCTTTTACTTGGGGGGTGGGGGGGGAGGCTTACATTCACCCTGTCCCTTGTTTGGCCTGTGTGTGGAAAATGCAAATCATGTGAGGCATTTCACCTCGTTTGTCCAGGAAGTTGAAGTCCAGCGTTCTCACTGTTGGAAAGCCGCTGCTTTCCAACAAAAACTACTGGGTGGAAATGTAGCAATTCATCAAATTAATAGAGCCGCTGGTGAAACAGTGAAACGATGCCTGTTTTGTTTTGGTTGCTTGGTTTTTTTTTTCCTGAATTGATCTGATAAAACTGTTAACAGGCATGTCTTGATTCTGATATAAAATCAACTCTAATACTTCACAATTGATAAAGTTGGTTTTGTCTACTTTAAGCAATTTATCATCGCTGAGCACAAAACACATTTTGCGTTGAACTGCCCAGGCCCAAACAAGTGCTTTGCAAATTATGTAAGTACCATGCATTGTGACATATAACCTGAAATTATTTAAAAGTTAAACTTGTGGTAAGATGGTGACATTATTAAGAAACGACAACTAAGCTGTTTTAATTCCAAAACGGCAGATGAAGCCAATTTTTCAATAAAACTTTGTTGCTGCGATGGAAATAATGACTTTTTCTGTAATCTGGATTGGACTGCTCATTATCTGAGTTCAAAGCAAAATCACATGAGCAATTTTTAAATACTTTAGTTATTTCAAGGCATCTCGACTTTTGCCATTTCAACCAATATTACCTCATGTTTTCCTAATACAGTGCGGCCCTGCCACAGAGGCTCTAGTGTTTTAAAAATAATGAAAGTTTTGGCTGCAGAGGAGATCAAATATTATTCCACAGTGAATGTTTACATAGTCAGACAGAAATATGCTGCGTTACCCAGACGTAGTGAAACTGTAAATGGATCGTCACTAAGCCGATTGCATAAGTTTCAGCAATCATTTTCTATCTATGATTGCCAAACTTTTCTTTTCTTTTGGTTAAAAATAAATATTAAATATGATGACGTCATCAGACTTTCTGAAAATGACATTGGTAAAACTGAAAGACTCGGAGACCAGGACGGTAGTTTTATCTTTCGATGTTTTATTGGTTTAAAAAAGGCTCGTGTCTCACCTGCTGTCCGGTCGTGCATACATACATGAACATATCAGGTAACTCCTCCTCCTAACCGGTCAGGCAGGATTGAAACGGGTGTGAGCACGTTCATATCTGGTTGAGGCGAACAAACAACCTTTCTGTTCTCAACATCGACTGTCCGTCGTGTAAGGTCCAGCTTTACTTGACTGAATTAACTAATCATGTTGTCATTTAGCATAACTGTAAAAATATTTTTGCTAAAATCAGAAAGTAGTTCATGATGTTTTTTTGTCTTTTTCAGAAACCAGGCATGGACGAGTTAACGATATGGGAGCAGCACACGATAACACTAAACAAAGTAAGTGCCTGTTTTTGTCATCCTGATGATGAAGAATCTTTGATAAATGAGGGGGGGAAAAACATGAATGAGTATGGAAAAACATTTCGCTGCTGTGCTTTCGTGCCGTTTGGGTTTTGGCTACTTCCGTGGAAGCGAGCAGGCTGGGTGGTGTTTCGGTGTTTGTCCAGGCCGTTGTGAGGACCTCGGGGTCTAAGGTGGGCCGTGCCTCAGACATCTAGCTTCCCCAGCAGGAATTCAGAGAGACACACCCTGCTGCGCCTCGCAGCACCAACTGGCTCGTCACCGTCCTGGCGCTGGAATGCGCTCCTTCTCTCTCTATCTCTACGCTCAATCACCCACTTAGCCTGCATTTCTACCCTCTCATTTTGCTGCATTCCTCCTCTGCCTTTAATGTGGTTTGTGTAATTTTCTCCTTATCTCAGTCCTCCCTCTTTATCTCTTCATTGCAGGACCCAAAGGTGGGTTTTGGTTTTGCTCTATCAGGAGGGAAGGACAAGGCTCACCCAGACACCGGAGACACAGCTGTGGTGGTGTCAGATGTTCTGCCTAATGGACCGGCCATGGGACGCCTCTAGTAGGTTCTCCTTCTGATACGACGATTATTTTTCATAAAATAAAGAAGTGTTGATATCAACCTACGCAAACAGGCTTATATGTGTGGCTGCTTGTGCTTTTATTTTGTAGCCACAAAGACCACATTGTCATGGTCAATGGAGTTTCGATGGAAAACGTTCACTCCAACTACACCATTCAGGTCCTCAAGTCATGTGGCAAGACGGCAAACATTGTGAGTAACTGCAGAGGCTAAAAATAAAACGGCTACCAGGCCAGTCATCATGACAAGTTTTGCTGGATGATAAATTGTCCCTGAAGTTATTGTGCTAAATGATGTTTTTTTTTAAAGTAATACAATAGTAACAATGTCACACTAATGCAAGAACACATTCTAAAAGATAAACACAGGAACTGGGAGACATTTTAAATATGCAAAATAAATAAAGAAAACAACAGAAACGACAAATAAAATGAGTTACAAAGTCTTTGTAAACAATATTTAAAAAAAAAAATGATAGTTGAGACCGAAGCACCAGACTGACGACTTCTATCATTCAGTTTTTGGTAAAAAGAGAAAAACAATAAATCAAGCAAATGAAAATGATTGAGTTTCTTTTTATCACATGATTAATTGATTTGTTTATTGTAACAGGCCTAGCAGCTACTTCACCGAGTAAAAGTATTTTTTTTTTTAATTCCTTTATTTAACCAGGTAAACCCCATTGAGATCTAGATCTCATTTTCAAGGGGGAGCTGTATTCACAGCTCTTGAACCATGTCACATTATGTCGCAAATATAACCACAATCCTCAGTTTATTTTAAGTGATTAAAATCACTTAAAATCTACAAAGTAGCGCATAAACTTAAAGCATAGTTTCATACCTCCAAATAAAATTCTACATAGTTGATATCATGAGTATTTAAAAGCCACTGTTCTGTAAAGGCTGCAGAACATTAGTGAATAATTAGCATCATAAAGGTCAGAGAGGAAGCAGAGTCGGGTTGTAAAACAATATCCCATAGTTTGAACATCTCACACTGTGGTTCTTCTTTGACAAAATGTTAATAACCTGCCAACTGACCTTCTCTTTAAACCTCCGACCTTTCTGTCCCGCAGACAGTAAAGCGGCCTCGAAAGATCCAGATCCCAGCCACCTCCAGGCCGACGAGGGCCTCCTCCCAGTCCAACCTGCTGGATCAAGAGCCGCCGAGACGAACGCGCCGCTTCTCAGACGGCAGCGACAACAGGGACAGCGGACGCTACAACACCCGCCGCAGCCCCTCGCCTCAGCACAACGGGCACACGGGGACGCTGCCGCTGATGTCCGGATACAAGAAGCTGCCGCAGAACCGCGCTCCAGACAAACCGATCAGAACCACGCTGGTTAAAAAGAGAGCCACAGATGGTGGGAGCGCCGGTTGGAAATGCAAATGGAGGTTGTTTTGGTGCCAGAATGATACTGGTTCTTTAAATCGCTAAATTCTGTTTTGCAGAGTACGGACTGAAGCTGGGAAGTCAGATATTTATAAAGCACATGACAGACAGCGGCCTGGCCGCCAAGGAAGGCACGCTGCAAGAAGGAGACCTAATACTGAAGGTGAAGATTTCTGAAGTTTTTACTCCATGCAGACTGGTTGGACAAGCATGAAAACGTCCTCCATCTGGTATGAAGGAAGGAATATAGCCACTGCTTTCTATTAATCCATGTTGAAATAGATCAACGGCATGACGACGGAGAACCTTTCCCTCCTGGAGACCAAGCACCTGGTGGAGAAGAGCAGGGGCAAGCTGACCATGACGGTCCTCAGGGACGACCGCAAGTTCCTGGTCACAATCCCGGAGGTGGACGACAGCCCCCGAAACAGCGAGGACGAGCTGCGCAAGGACAGCAGCTCAGAGCTGGAGGGTAAGAGTTACTGAGAGGTGGGGAGGATAAATCATGAAAGAGTTTGGGCTCAACATCTCTGCATGCAGCCTGTCTGGGTAACTTCATCAAAACCGCTTTCTGTGACCAATCAGACATTTCAGACATTGAGGAGGACATCGCCCCTCGCCGGATATCACGTCAACACACCCGAGAGAAACGGACACGCAGGTACAGACCCACACTGTTTTTTTACATTTTCTTCCATTCGTTAGTTCCCATTTTTAAGTCGTGTTCAATATTTTTAACCCAGAACGAGAGCCGAGCCACCGCCCCGAGCCAAGTCCAGGGATTCATCTCCTGTACGCTCCACACTGACCCGGCCTGCTCCGAAAACTTACGCCCCTCGAAGAGGTACATCTCCAGAAAATTAGCTTCCTTTCATAAATGCTCATTTCATTGTTGCAATAAAAATGATCGTCTGGAAAACAAATGACTTTTGAACTAAATGAGTTGAGCTGCATGTATTGTAAATTAGTTTTTAAGACCACCAACTAAACAAATCACATGTAGGCAGTAAGATCAAATACATTTATTGTTGTTGTTGTTTCTAATTGTAAATAATTTTCTCGTCAGCTCCGTCTGAGTCCGATTCGGACCGCAGCGCTTCTCCTCCGGCCAGGAGAGAGATTCCAGTAATGAAGGACTCCAGCAAATACAAGTCAGTTCATTTAGGTTAAACATTTTAAGAGGCTTTTGACGTGTGCTTTGAAGTTAGACATTCACTTCTTGATGGCTTGGTTTTAAGTTCCTTTTTGAACCCAAGTCATTTAGTTATTGTTAAATTTATTAGTAATATTTTAGCTTTCTCTACAAGCTGATTCATAATTGTGCTGTTACTCTTCTGCATTCACTTTATAGCTTTCTATGAATTATATTTTATTGGGTTAGTTTAAAAAGTGTGTGTCTTTATTAGCTCCCTGTACAGTAAAATGATTGAGATGCTTACTGTGAAGACTTTAATGACGTTTGTCTCTTTCTGCAGACCTCTTCCAGGATTGGCTGCCCTCCCAAACCCGCGATCTTCTCCTGTGCAGAACTGGACCTTAACCCGTCCCCCCTCCTCCTCCTCAAAGCCACGGAAGCCGGTGTCTGAGTCCGACTCCGACCGCAGCGTCTCCCCACCTCCACGCAGAGAGAGCCCCCTCCCAGACACCAGATACAAGTATGGACTGCATTTTAATTCACTGAGAGATTTGTGCATCCTTGTGTCCCTAAGATATTTAGATAACCAAATCAAATGGTGAATATCAGTTGACTCTTTATTTTTTTTTTAAATAATAAATTATTCCCATCTCCTCTGCATTGTTTCTGCAGATCTCTTTCTGATCTTCCCCATATTAGTCTGAAATCCTCCCCCATCACTGTTCGCCAAGAGCCACCAAGAAGAGTCAACTCCCCTGTGAGGATCCCACCCCCAGGTCTGTATAAACACACACACACACACACACACACACACACAAAACAATCCAGCTTCCTTGTGACGTTTTGTACCCTCAACAACTCCCTGACAATATTTACTCCAGTTTTAAGTGCTTAAAATAAAGTGCAAAAAGGGATGGGCAAGTACACAAGTTAACACCTCTACGAATGTTTTGCTAGTTCCTTTAAAAAAATACACATTAACTTTGAAGGATTAGCTCCCCAGTTGTCGGTACAAAATGAAAACATTGTAATTAGAATAATAATTTACAAAAAAAATGTCACACTACTACCTTGAATGTTAATCTTTTACTGACATTTTAGATTAAAAACCAAAACAAAGTAATGCATAATTGTGAAATGGAAAATCATGCATGGTGTAAAAAACACTGTTTAGCAACAAAACTGAAAAAATGTGCAATGCATTTCTGTTTAAACCCGCTGAGTCATTAGTTTCATTCCCCAACTCGCCCACAGCATGATGCTGTCTCTTCTTTGTTGGACGTTGAAATTAATGTGTTCAGAGAGATTTTTTTTTCTTTGCATGTACCTTAAAAAAATTTATAATTTTCCTTCCAGTTCACAAATATGCACTACTTTATCAGTCAAGCTCTTAAATCCAAATAAATTACAGTTGCAACAAGATAAAATGGGGAAAAAAAAAACTTCATGGGATGTGAATGCGTTTGCAGAGCTCTGTGATGCTGCTTTTAGTTTACCTGTAATAAGAGTTGTTCTGCTCATTTCCAGATTCTGATTCTGAGTCGGACAGCACGTCAGCGCCTCCTCAGAGGCACAGCACCTCGTACAGCCAGGACTCCATCAGCAGATACAGGTACAGATGAAGGTCCTCCAAAACCCATACCTGAAACTCTGCAAGAGTTCACCAAGCGGACACTGGCCAGACTTCCCGGCTCTCCCTCTGTTACCTTTAGCTAATCACAAACTTCCGTTTGATTTTGACAATTGAAGTAGCCCTCTGTGTTTTTGTGATTTATTTTCTCTTTTGGTGTGTGTGTTTATTCGTTTGCTTATTCTGGACCAGTTTGTTTTTTTTGTTTTTTTGATTTATTTTTCGACTGTGTATCACTTGTGTTTACAGTTTTTGTTAACTAATAATAAAATGAATAAAAGTGGCTTTTACAGAACATGTATGTGGCTGTATTGATCAGAGTACTTATCAATGAAGCAGCGCTGCTCCAATCAGACGCCAATAAACCGATCAATCATCAGTTCCTGAAAAATCTGCATGTGTTTCAAAGCATGATTGTTTTTAAAATGAGGTTTAGTTCAGATCTTTACTGGCCCAGAGGCTTTTACCTACCACATGATTAAAATGGATCATTTTGATTGGTCACAATGCAGTTGACCTTCACACAGAGAGCTCACCTCAGAGGTAATAAGGTGAATATTTACCACTCAAGTCTCAGATTATCAATATAGCCACGGGTCGCCCCCTCGTCAAACATAACTGAGATTTGTTGTCTTCCTCCTCCCTCACTCCCGCCTCCCTCTTCTTTTTGTTTCTCTTCCAGGACCCTGCCAGAGGTTTCTCTGCAGCCTCCCGTCGAGCCGCCTCGCTGGAGCGAAACCAGCGACCTGCCAAAGAAAGGTCTGCATGGAAGGTTTTTTTTTTTTTTTTTACAGATTGCATTAAGTAGCTTTAAAACCACATTCCACATATTCACTGACCTTTACAGCTAACTCAATCGCCGAGTCAGATCCCAGTGACGCATCCGGCCCCCGCAAAGACTCCTCAGGGGGCAGAAACTCAAACGCAGCCAAGGGGAGACGCAGGTGAGATAACATCTCATAATCTCCCAAGCACTGGGTTCCTGCACCAAGAAGCTTTCATAAGTTGGCACTTTTCTGCAAACATAACCTTCCAAAACAATCAACCTTAGAGTTCCTTGAAGAAACTAAATTTAACCTCAGCTGTTGACAGTAAACCTGAGCAGGTGGAAAGTCGGATCATAAAAATCCTGTCACAATTTATAGGCCTGCAGAGGCCTGCAAAGGTATCGATACCTGTTGTACTTATTTTGTAATATTATAGTAATATACACCAATGTCTTTTAATAAGATTTTAAAATTCCTAACGGTAATATTCAATATACTATCTCTGATGCTACTATTGTATTATTGAGCTGAAATTGTTTTAGAAATGGCTTGAAAAATCTGCCATTACAGATTCTAGTGAAAGTGTTCAGAAAATTGTTGCTTCAGGGATTTTTTTTTCTAATATTTAGTCTTAAATTTTAGATTTTCAGCTTTAAACACCATTTCAGATTCTCATTTGCTTATTTATTAAGCAAAACTAGTAACACAAGGGCGTTGAAACAACAGTGTTTGGTTTACTTGTTTTACACAAACTCATCTGCCATCACTTTTTTTTTTTTATTGCACACACTGGTGCACATGACATGACTTCCTGTTCAGGTTTCACCACATTACATTTCAGCTGCTGAGAATCCAAAATACGCCAGGATTACGTCACTTCGTCGTCCAAACAACAAATTGTTTGTGATTTAAGCTAGTCCTTGTTGATAAATATAGCTGTCAACATATATTTATTAGCAATATCTAAATCTTTTTGACATAAAGCAAAGTGGATCAGAGAGAGGAATTACATCTGACTCGCATAACGATACTCCAACTGACCTGCAATTTCTGTCCAGTCTTCAGAAGCTGAAGACTAATGAATATTTTAAGCAGAAAAAAATGTTCATAGTTTTTAACATTTTGTTTTGTTAGAGTCCTGTCTAAGAAAGCAACTTCACTTGCTGCGAGGAGGGAGCCTTCACGTCGAGTCAAATCCCCCATCAGGCCGCCTCCAGACGGTGGGTTTACTCCACTATGCTGAGCTCTTATCGTCGTCTTTCACCATGCAAACCGTGAAAGCAGAGTCACTGACCAGAGCCTTTTGGTTTCTCTTTCAGAGTCCTCCGAGTCGGATGAGCTTTCACATCTCAGGAGGTCTGGCAGCTCCGAGCGAGAGCAGGACCACCACAGGTAACGCACAAACACCTGAACAAATTACACCAGAACTGGATTGTTTTTAAACTAAATATAATGACCTGAAAGGTCCCACTTTAACTTTTTAGACAAGTTAAAGTGGGCTGTTAAGAAACATACCTGTTATTTTTCTTAACTGATTAATTATGCTGATATTCTAGTTAGTTCGGTACATTTTTAAATGAAATTTGAATCAATTTTTATACTTTAAAATACTTAAAGAATGTAACACAGCAATATGTTAACCAACTTAAGAAGAAATGTGGCTTTTAACAGACCTAGATTAAATCAATTTCTGTTCATTTAACCTCTTCAGAATTTTACAGTAAAATAAAATAATTAGAAGTTGGGATATAACTTTTATTTTAAGGTATGTAACAGGTTCTTGGTTCAATGAACTTGATAAATAAAAATTCATACATTAAGGTTCCTTTACTTTGCACTCACCTAAAAGTAAGTTGGACAGAGATTTAAAAAAAAAAAAAGGTTATAATGGATTACTTCAGGGGTGCCCCAGTCCAGTCCTCGAGAGCTACCATCCTGCAACTCTCAGATGCATCCCTGCTTCAACACACCTGAATCAAATGAATGGCTCCTTATCAGGCCTCTGTAGAGCTGATCCCGGTCTGTTGGAGTAAGGATACTTCTAAAACTTGCAGGATGGTAGCTCTCGAGGACTGGACTTGGCCACCCCTGGATTACTTGGTGTCCTAATGGTAAAAAAGTGCAGATATTTTTATAAAACAAATAAGCCACTTTGTTTCTTGTTTTTTCCTGTACCTCTTAAAAATACAAATTAAAAAACAAAACAGGTATAGGTAAAACAATATAAATATAATATAAACAATATAGGTAAAACAGTTACCTATATTTCAAATCTTGTTAGGATACTGATTGATTTTTTTATTTTGTCATTCATTTAATCTTTTCTTCTCTGTAATTTTAATTCATCTTGTTTTCTCCGTCCTCTAGCTTTATCTGCCATTAAATTGAGATTAAACTGTGTGACATATTTGTTTGAATCAAATGAAAAAGCTGCAGGAGTGAGATGGGAGAATAACGATCTGTTTTTCACTCTGCAGCGTTCCTCGTGCTGCAAAAGGAGGCGGCACCGTCCGGTCTGGGATTTCAGTGAACAACCCTCAGCTCTACTGTAAGAACATTTAACATTTAAATTTATTAAAATTCTTTAATTTTTTTTCTTATTGTATGGCTACCATGGTTATTATTCCATCCATGCATTTAGCTAAGCTGTGATGTTTTGATTTCTCTTGCAGCCAAACCTGCAGAGGAGCCTCTCTACTTTCTACCTCCTGACTCTTACCCATCATCTAATCCCGGGTGAGAAATTTATTCTTAGCAAAACTCATCTGTATTTACACTTTATAAAAAATAATTCTAGTGATCTGATTTGTTTGGCATCTAATTTTATTTATTTTTTTCTGCAGGTATAGCTCTGATGTAAACACAGTGAGGTTTGTCAAAGGCCGCAGTTTGGGCCTCAGGCTGGTGGGAGGCAACGATGTTGGGATCTTTGTGGGCGGAGTTCAGCCAAACAGCCCCGCATATGAGGAGGGAATGAAGGAGGGAGACCAGATCCTCAAGGTGACCTTATCTGAGTTGTTCACATTTTTATTTATTTTAATGGATTGAAGGATGAGGCCAAAAAAAGAACAAATATAAACCAACTTAAAAACCTGTTTAAAAAGAAGCTTGGGAAATATGTTGCGTAATATGAGTGTTTCAAAGACCATAAATACTATCGGTGACATAAAAAGTGTTTAAATAAATTGTACATCTAAAATGAGAATGTGATATTTTTAAATGTCATGCAAGGTGAAAATAATTTGTGTTTATCTGGTGTTTGAACATTTAACTGTTTAAGTTGAAGAGTATGATCATTTCTTTTAATTTTTTTTTCCTTCTTTCTTGCTTTCATTTTTGTCAGTTCAAAATAATTTATTAGTAAATAAATACATTTGGTGATTTATTTGGTTTTGAACTGAATCAAGCCTTTGGTCTTTGTTTGTTTTCAGGTAAATAACGTTGATTTTGCCCATTTCACGCGAGAGGAAGCCGCCAACTTCCTCCTCAATCTCCCAGCAGGAGAGCGGGTGGAACTGTGCACTCAGAAAAAGATGGACAGTGAGTGTGGAGCACAGCTGATCATGGTGTCGTTTACTTTCTGTGTCTCAGTCTTAACTTCTACTCTGTTTCAGTTTACCAGAAGATCATCAAGTCCAACCTGGGGGACAACTTCTACGTCCGGACGCACTTTGACCACGAGGCGGACAACCCCAAGGGTCTGAGCTTCACCAGAGGAGAGGTGTTCAGGGTCCTGGACACGATGTTCACCGGGAAGATCGGCAACTGGCTCGCTGTCCGCATGGGAAACGACCTGCATGAGATGGACAAAGGAACCATCCCCCACCAGGAGCGGTGAGGAGACGCGTTTTATTCCTCCTTAAGCTCGTTGATATGCAGCCACATTACAACCTCAAACTTTATTTTATTGGGGTTTTATGTGATAAACCAACACACAAGTAATGCATGACTGAAAGATTAAGGCACTATTTATTTTTTTTTTTTTACAAATAAAAAGTTGAAAAATGTGGTGTGAAATTTCAGTCAACCACAAGTTTTTACTCTTACCACAAATTCTGTTGGATTTAGATATTGACTTTGACTAGGCCATTTTAACACCTGAACGGTTTTGATCTAAGCCAGCTGGATCAAACTCATTTTCATGAAAATTATGGCAAGACGTATTAATAAAAGTGAACTGTTAAAACATTATAACTGTCTCTGGATTCAATGAGTACTTCTTAAAGTTAAATACTATTTATTTATTTTCCTGTCACACTGATATAATTTGGTACTATAGAGACAACAAAATATTTATTTGACTTTGTGCACAGCTGATATCTTACCTGAGCTGTGGTTCTCTGTAGCTCCTCCAGAGTTGCATTCATCTCTTTGCAGCTTTTCTGATTACAGCTCTTCTTTCCCTGTTTCCCAGTTCAGGTGCATGGCCATATTTCGATCTTTCCATTTTCTATACAATGCTTTTCCCAGCTCCAAGCCGTATTTTTCTTTCACTCGATGATGTACTGTTGTAGTTTTTATTGAATACATTGAAGCTCGAGGGTGTAATGTGGCAAAATGCGAAGACGAATAAACCCCCTGATTAAAACGTTCTTCCAACAATCGCCTCCCGCAGGGCAGAGAAGCTGGCCACCATCGAGCGAACGCAGCGGTCCACTGGAGAAAGGCAGGCAACGGGGCCGAGAGCAGAGTTCTGGAAACTGCGAGGACTTCGTGGAAACAAGAAGAACGAGAAGAACAACAACAGACGGACTCGGGAAGACCTGCTGCAGCTCACCATCCAGGGCAAATTCCCGGCCTACGAGAGGGTCCTGCTCAGGGAAGGTGGGCTCGGGTCTCTCACACACAAACACATGGACACGTTTAGTTCAGAAAGTCACATTCAGTTCAGTTTTAAAGCAGCTGATTGGTTGTTTATTTTGTTTGTTTTACCAGCCAATTTCAAACGACCAATTGTCATCCTGGGACCCCTGAATGACATCGCCATGGAGAAGCTGGCTCATGAGATGCCTGATGATTATGAGGTGGCAGGTGAGTTTCTGCTCGTTGTTTGACCATTTCTAACCTTTCTCACGAATAACGGAAAAGCATTGCACATACTGAGGCTTGCTCCTGATTAGTATTTGTGTTGAACTTTATTCTCACAGAGATGGTTCCGCGGGGCGGCGGCGGAGACAGCAGCTCCACCGTTATTAAACTGGACACTGTGAGGAGAATAGCAGAGAAGGTGAGAAGAAACCATCAGAATTCAACTTTCGATGTTTTATTTCTCAACAGTAGAGACGTTTTGCTTCCTGTGTCATCTTCTGAATTATTTGTGTTTTCTTTCAGGACAAGCACCCCCTGCTGGACATCACTCCCACCGCAGTAGAGCGGCTGAACTACATCCAGTACCACCCGATGGTGTTGTTCTTAGACCCCCACAGCCGCAAAGACGTCAAGACCATGAGGCACAAGTACAAACCCGACTCCAGCAAGAGCTCCAGACGCCTCTACTCCCAGGCTGTCAAGATGAGGAAACACGCCAACCACCTGTTTGCAGGTATGCCTTATGTTAGACGGTTAAATGCAAGATGCATTAGGAGGAACAGAAGTGTTTTCCTCTCACTTGTGACTTAGCAGTGTTTACAGTATTTCTCCTGGTTTTCCCCTTCAGCTCGGATAGACCTGCAACCCGGTTCCCACAAGTGGTACGACTCTCTGAAGGAGAGCATCCGGCACCAGCAGTCCAAACCTGTCTGGGTGTCAGAGGTCGCGGTATGTCACGCTGCTCTTCCTCTCCACAGCCCTTACACAAGTAAACTCTGGAATATTTCGATTTCAGTGAAAAACATGGAACTAAGAATTAGAACCAGGAAATTGGCTATGATTGTGAGATAACACTGAGGTTGTTAAATGTTGTGATGTCAACTTTCCTGATACTATTCCTGTGATTTTAAATAAATAGCACCTTGCATTAAGATTAGGAGGATTTTATTTTAATAGTAGACAAGTTGAGCTAAACCAACCCAAAAATAAAGGAGAATTTATTATAACTTTGAAATAAACTCCAATATTTAATGGTTGTTGGGTAAAAATCAGAGGTGGATTGATTATCCCACATTTTTACTCAAGTAAAAGTAAAAATTATCTCACAGAAAGTTACTCAAGAGTGAAGAATATTTCATAAACAGGCTGTGTAAGTACAGAGTAACTCACAGGCGTCAAACTCCAGCCCTGGAGGGCCGCTGCCCTGCAACTTTTAGATGTGCCTCTGCTGCACCACACCTGAATAGAATAATTAGGTCATTAGCAGGACTCTGGAGAATTTATCTAAACAAGAAGGAGGTAATTAAGCCATTTCATTCCAGCGGTTTGTAGCTGTGGCACATCTAAAAACTGCAGGACAGCGGCCCTCCAGGGCTGGAGTTTGACACCCCTGGAGTAACTGATGCTAACATCAAATTTAATATTTTTAAATGCCATTTTCAGATTACAAGAATATGAAAACAACTTTATTTTACAATTTAAATAGAAATGATCCTAACCAATGTGCTGCAACCAAACTTGATCTTCATGAAGGTCATTTGTGAACCCAATAATCTGAACAAACGGCCTTTTGTTCAGTAAGACAATATTTAATATTGAACATTTTATAAACATTAAGTTTACTTTTAAAACCTCTCCAAGTCCCTCTTTAACTCTCTTTAATTTTTTGGACTTTCATCCCCCTTTTTGTGCATAATGTGATGCCATTAAACTCTTTCTGAATTTTGTCTGTCCTGCATTAATAGCAATGCCAGTTTGATAATCGTCATGTTGCAGTTTTTCAAACTGTTTTAGCCAACATGCATGCGATTTGTTCACATCCTGACGTTGGCTCATGTTGACCACATCTTCACAGTGGTTACACACACTTGTGTGTTCAAGGCGTTTCTTAAGCCAGGTTGTTTGTTTTGAAGAAAGATGGCTTCATGACTTTTAATTTTCAGAAATTGTGCCTGTCGAAAAGAAAACAAGGACGGATCTTAAACTGACTGAAGTGAGGCACTAGTTTCAGAATCACACAGTAGGGGAATTCGTTTTGTTTTTCCATCAAATACCCAAAATTATGTCTAGTCTTACGATCAAGTACATTTAAACAGACTCGTTTTATAACCTGCTTGGTGCGCAGTTTGAATAATACACTACAGATTTAGTTAGGGGGTGCTGTGGTGCAATTTTAAAGTTCTTCCTATTCAGCTTCATTTGTTTAAAACCCCTCCACTCATGTTCTCTTCTGTCCAGCTGGAGAGCGGAGGGGAGCAGGACTTGGATGCTCTGGACCCAACCCAGATGGACTACCTGAGCGCTGCCAGCGATCTGGAGGACACCGACGGAGAGGCCATCACGGACGGAGAGGCGTACACCGACAACGAGGACCTGGAGGAGGCCTATCCAGGTCAGGAAGCCGCCAGGTTCCCACAAAGCTCCAGGGGACCCGGAGCTGCTCTGGCCCGATCGTCCGAACCCGCCTTAGAGTACGACACTCCGGCCGCCGACGAAGAGCCCGGTGACTACGGCTATTCGGACAGAGAAGTCCCACCGTTGATGCATGTGCCGGAGCCCAGGTCGGCCCGCCAGGACGACTACAGCCCGCCCCGGAGCCCTGCTGAGCAGGAAGAGCCGTCGCAACGCAGCTTTACAGACTCTGACTTTGATGGTCTCGATGTAGACGAGCCCAACACTCCATCAGACGGACCGCCAGACTTTGTAGCCCCCGACCCGTCAAATCGACGATCGGTACGCGAGCCGTCATACGCCGAGGAGCAGCCGGAGAGCTTCCAGCCTGCCCCTCTGTCTGCTATTGAGGAGAGACTAGAGCAGGTCTGTCCAAACAGAAAGTTTAATTTATTACAGTCAATCTATTTGAGAATTGTTCTGGTAACATCACAATATGTGAGAAACAGTTTAACCCTCTGCTAACTTCTTACTGGGATTAAACATGGAATGAAAACTACTTATAAGTGAAGACTTTAAACAATTTGTTTTTAATTTGGCACATATTGGCCTTATGTAAAGAAAAAAAACAATTTACAATGTTGGTGAGGTTTTAATACTCTCTGAGAGCATGAGATTCCCATTTCATTTGGGCCTTTTTTGGTTTACTTTAACTTAATTTTTCTATAAAATTGTATCATTAGACAAAATATGGCTTCAATGAAACTTAAAAGAACAAAATCTACAAGTTTGAATTTATTCTGGATTTTGTCTAATCCACACAGGGTAAAAAAATTTAAATATAGGCTCAAATGAATACATACACCCCACTAATATTTGGAAAATGCATCTTTGAATGAGCTTCTGGCACAATAGTGGCTGAATATTGTAGCCTAGAAAAGTGTGAACACTTTCTTGGCTACAGAGACATTTTACATGTTTCACCAGAGTTTACAGATTAAAATGTTTCTGTGTTCACCTGCCTACCATTTAGAAAAAACAGCCAGGGAAGACAAAGAAAATGCTCCATTTCATGTGTTTTAGAGCTTTATGTTTGACACTGATCTGCCAAAAAGCTTTTGAGTCAAAAGTAGAGTTACATCTAAAGTTAATGAAATTCAAAATAAATTAAATTCCCCGTGAAATACTGCTGTTCCTTGACGAGAATCTTCCTCAGTGCTTTGTTGTATTTGCATAATTTCAACACAACAAAGCAAACTCTTATTATGAAGAGTTTGAATCTGTTCTAGTTTTAAATGCGTTTTTCTCTCTCTGTTCCAGACGCGTGCGGCAGAACCACAGACCCAGCCTGAGGAAAAGAAAGGCCCATCATACATCGTGTAAGTCCCGGCTCCCTCTTTGTGGGATTCATTGATTAAAACGAGACTGATCCACTCTGACTCCTCACCGTTCTGCCCGTCACCTCCTCAGGTTGGCCCATCACCACCAAGCAGTCCAGTACAGACGTACACAGATCCGAGGCAGCGACAGCTCCGACGAGGACGAGGAGGACGAAGAGGTCGAAGAGGTCGACGACATTGAATGGGGTCCGGCAACTGAACTCTAGATACTCTGAGGATTAAAGCTGCCGACAGCTAACCCAGGACAGACAATAACTATTTCAGTCCTTTAACTCGTTGTTTTCTTAGATTGTTAGTTTCTCTAAAGAGGGCGATGTTGTTCAATGTATGAGAAATGACCAAAAAAAATGTCTCACTGAAAACATTTTAGATCAAAGTGCCTGGTTTTTTTTTATTTTTTATTTTTTATTTTTTTTATATTTATTATGTTTTTAAAACTACTTAAAGCAACTCTGTCTGTAATGTACAAATTCTAGTTTTATTAGAAATCATTAAGCAAAGTGATGTTAACCCTAATCTATCCTTGAGACCAATTAAGAAACCAGTTTTTAAACCTTTTCTACAATAAACAGTTTTTTCTAATTTGACATGAGTTCATGAAGTCATAAGTGCAAGACACAACCATGATCACTGAGGATGGTGTCCGCAGTACAAATATGTACTAGGGACAAATATGTGGTAAAAAAAACTTTAAAACCCAGAAATCATCCTGTTGCAGCCATAAGGACAACTTGACATGAATGACTTTGCTCCAAACTAAAGGGAAGAAAAACCCTGAAATATAAACATTTTCTCTCCAAACCTTTCAAATGTGAAAGTTGATCATAGGAAGAGGATCAGTAAGTTGACAGGAGATGTACTCTGAAGTTTTGTCCCTTTTTATTTCTGAGATTTTATGAAATTATTTTATGTTTGGGGCTTAGCAGAAGAAATGCAGCTCAGCTCAGAAGTTCATATAAACTAATCATGAATATCTGACTAATTTGGGGCTTTTGATGATTCATTTGAAAGGTTTCTTTCCCGAAGGAAAAGGACTGCAAACAACTGCACAGATATTTTATATATATATATATATATATATATATATTGGCAAGAATTAAAAGTGGATTTTCTTTAATACAAAGGTTTAATGTGAATGTACATTCTCACTAATATTTGGCTAAATGTCCCTTTGCAAGTGACAAAGATGATGCACTTTTTGTAACCATCAACATGCATCAGACTTAAATCTGACTGGATACGAGACTAATAATTTGAAATGGTGCCTGGAAATTACCCAATTTATAAGCTCAAACATTAGAGGTCCAGGCAGAATTACAGCAGACATTATGGTGGGGTGGATTGATGCCAGAAGTTTACATACAATAAATAAGACACTAAAGTATTTTATTCTCATTTGAAATTAAATCAGACCAAGCTTCTCTTGTTTTTAGTTACCCAAATTATCTCACTTTGCTAAATGCTACAATAACATAGAATACAGTATTAGAGATGTATTTAATGTCTTTAAAATCAGAAGCAAGCATACATTTCAATATTTGGCATCATTGAATTTGATCTACATAACTAATTGGGTCAAATGTTTGTGGTTTTCCTTAAGCGTCTCAATAGTTTGCTTGATTTGGACTGAACTAAAACAAGGGAAGTTTGGTCTAATTTAACTTCAGGGGAAAAAACAAATGCATACCTGTCTTTTTATTCCATGTATACAAACTTCTGGTTTCAACTACAGCCAATGAAGTGGTGCACCAAATGCTTGTTCTAAATGTCAGTGGTGTTTTCTGTTGCCTTATGAGTTCACCTCGAAAAAGGAACTGTTACAACCTTTTGTTAAAAGACTAAATTTAATATGAGATTCATGTCGATGATGACAGGATGTGCATTTCTAACTAAAAATACAGTTGTAGTTTAATACATCAGTGTTTCACCTGCCGTGTTAAAGCCCCTGTAACGACACTGCATTAAAAATAGAAGTAATTTATCATAAATACTGACAGTGGCCAGAAGCACAGAAACAATAGAAAAGGAAGTGTGTGGGGAGTCTGGGGACAAAGAAAAACTAAAAGTTGTGCATGTTTGATTAAAGTAATTTACAATAAGGAGAACATAAAAGCTGTTCACACTTTTGACAAGCTTTTTTATTTAAAAAAAATAATCTATTTTGTCTTATTTGGGGAATATGCAACTTTTAGCGACCGTTTCAGGTTGTTAGTATAATGCCTTTAAAGAAGCAAAACGGTCACGACCATGTGCCACTACTTCGCCCACAATGAGTCATTTCGAATCTGCTTTCAAATTTGGGGTTCATTTTCTATCTCCTGCTGGTGGTTTACGATGAAAAGTGTGGTTACGACACCGATAGCTACGACCAGGTGGTAAGTTAGAGCTAAAATCGTATTCCAGAACAAAAAATACATTGAAATGGAGACCAATACAAAGATTTTGGATATACAGCTGAATTGATAGTGTGAGGAATTAGATTATTTTATTGCAATTTAGCTCCCTTATTCCCGAAAAACGTTACATTTCCTAAAAAGCTAATTATCAAACGGGGAAAATGGCAATATGTATAATTTGAATACTATTTAAAGTCAACAAGCAAATTTAATCACTTTCACAGACAGTTTTGAAGTAACTATTTGACCTTTAAAGCTTTTATCACAACACGCTTTTATCCAGAGGTCGAGTTTTGTAGCCCGAGTTTAGCGGGGTCTTCCTGAGCTCCATAAATTTGCATTTTTCACACTGGTAGTAACAATCTTGTTTGCATTGATAACACTCGTTTTAACGTCTCGCGCTGGTGACGCAGCTCGGGTCACGTGTGGGACACGCACACCTGTGCCAGGATGAACTAATTGCTGTGAAGCGAAGAGACAACTGCAGCGCGCGCGAGAAAGAGAGAGCACCCCCAACCCCCTCCATCACATCGGTTCACACCCATGGGACAAATCCGCCTCTGGGCTGAGATATTCCCGTTGAAAGTCTGTAGAGCAGGTGCAATACACCTCTGTGTCCCCCCCACGCCCACGCGTGCGCAGAGAGCGGATGCCAGGAGCGCGCAGTTTTGCGGTGAGCCCAGCCGTGCGTCTCTGTGCGTCAGTGAGCCTGCGCGGCTCGATGAGCAGCAGCAGCAGCAGCAACAGGAGGAGGAAGACGCACAGTCAGTTATCGTGCCTCAGAGCTGGTCCGGATGGCACAGAGTTCCCGCTGAACGCCAGCGGCAGACGGAACAAGTGGCGAGTCGGGGGGTGGGTGGGGGGTCTGTTCGTCAAACTCAAAGAAGTCGGGATGGACGGGAAGGGCACTCTGAAGATGTTCAGGAAGAAACCGCGGGAGCTCATCAAGACGCCGTCCATCTCAAAGAAGAGCCGAGCAGGAAGCCCCGGGCCACAGAGCGGCGCGGCGTCTGTGAGTAGCGCATCACTTCTGGTTTCTCCCTTGTGAGTGTGTTAGTGTGTGTGTGTGTGTAGAGTAAGATAACCTTCATCTGGAGGGGACAGGCTGGACGGATCTCCAAACCAGGGGTGATTTTATTTGTATGTGAGAGCGGAGGGGCTTTTAACACCTAATCCCACCTTTTAAAAAAAAAAAAAATTCTGCTTTGCTGGCTGCATGGTGTCTTCAGGTTGACAAACTGTCAACTTCTTGTAGGCAATCACCAAAACGCAGTGTCATGAGGGCAAAATGCGCTCACTGGCACCTGATCTCACATTGGCTCATATCTGGTTAAGTGTTGCATAGGAAGTTCATCTCTTGTGGGTTTCGTTCGTTCAGTTTTTTTTTTTTGCGCTAGCCTTGAGCGACTGCATTCAGAAGTGGATTGAAACTGCAGTTAGACTGAGAAGAATGCTGAAGCGTAACAATAAAAACAGCTACAACCCCTACTCCACCACTCAGAGAGTTAAGAAAGCAGAGTCCAAAGGCAAGGACAAGCTGGACATACTGCCCAACAAGCACAACATATGGCTCAAACAGGTAGGACACTACTTCTGTTCAACACCATCCGGATCCGTGCCGTATTCTGGTTCCTTGCGTCTGCCCGAGATGTTTTTGGTCAGACCAGAAATGTGTTTGACATTAATCCTTAAATTTGTTCAGTGTGTCTCATTTGCGCCTCGTTTGGGGGGAATTTCCAATGTGGCCTCTCCAACCATCATGACATTCGACACTGTGTGTCAAATTGCCACACCCGACGCAGCTTGGAGTCAGGAAGTGTTGCACAACGCAACTCAGGATCTTGTGAAAGGCTTCCTATGTGTGTTTACCAACAGCAGAGCTGCTGCTGCTGGTGCTAGTGGTGGCGGAGGAGGAGGAGGCCGCAGAGGCCATCATAGGTCACTCCTCTCTGCAGGGAGCCTCAACGGTCACTGACCCTCGATCAGATACTAAAACGGCTCAATGCTTTTTCTCTCCCGTTCAATAAATTGAACAGAACTACCGCTTCAAATGCATCGAGCTTTGAATGCGTATTTTACTCCATTAAGAATCGGATGAATGTTGAATTCGCACCAAAGGTTTTCTCAAGGTACTTTTAAAGATGAACAGGTCCGGTTCATTTTCATAAGTGTAAAAACAGATTAAACAATGTAAATGTAGACGGATTCAGATAAAGTTGGGCCCAAATTTAGTCAGACACTTGATAAATTTAGAATCAAAATGATGATTATTTAACCAAGAAGTTTGTTTCACATTGAAAATGAGACGGAGATTTCCCACAAGAGGAGAAGACGATGTTCAAAGGGTATCATTTAAAAAAAAGAAGTCTGTTTTTCCATTTCATTTAGACTGGCATGTTAAAATGTTGTACTCTGCTGTGTAACCTTCGCAAAAGTTTTTTGCATTGCAACTTAAAAACCTTCATATAACTGTGGAGCAGCTTTTTGTACATTTCCACTAATATTTTTCATGTTTTATCTTTGCTGATGAGCTCCAGGTCTTGGAGGTGGGAAGGCCTCCTTGCCATCACCCTAATCTTCAACCTTCATAGATTCAGATCAGATTCAATCAGAACTCTGGCTGAGTAATAACACTCCCAGTCGGAAGAAACGCATTTCTCAGATTTAATTTGTTTCATTTCGTTTTTTATTTAAAACTTAACTGACCAAGAAAAAGCAGCTTATTGCAGGAATTAATGAGTGGGAATGCTGTTCCCTTTATGTTTCGATTAAAAACAAAAGCAATCCTGGAGCATTTCTTTCTCTTTCATCTGGTATAAATCCTTTTGAAAAACCACTGGAATCGGCAGGTCAAGCCTCCAGCGGAAAACTTAAAATCTGTCTTTCTTTCTCCCAGCTGTCCATTCTCCAGGAGCAGCCTCGGAAAGATGCGGGTGACGCCACCCTCTCCTCCTCGCCCTGTTCCTCCGCCACCTCTTCGAGCTTCACCCCCACCGCGGCGGGCTTTCAGGACTCGTCCCTGTCCTGCCCGGGGACCCCGAGCCCCCAGCACGCCAAGCTGGCCGCCATGCAGGGGGTGGGCTGTCCGTCCCCCGTCCAGACGCTGAAGAGGCCCACCGCTCTGAGTCGACATGCCAGCGCCGCAGGTCCGCCTCGAAAACAACCTTCACTTCCACACAGTGTCTCATTAAAGTCAACACACCTGGCTGCTGAAGGCGTGGCCCTCTGTGTCAACAACAGGGAGGGAGCAGGGGGGGATGTGTGCGAATGTGGCATATTCTTCAATTATGCCATAATTTTGAGGGTAGTTTGTCTGCACTTTGAGGAGCTTACTTGGAACCGTCTCTAAGGAGTTACTCTCTTGAGAACGTCTCGGAGGTGAAATATTTCAGACAAAATTGACCTTCCTGTGTTTCCGTGTCTCCTCAGGGTTCCCGCTGCCATCGTGGGTCCACACTAAAGGTCAGGGAAAGGGGGCCTTGAGCCCGTCCCCCCAGTCCGAGGTACCTGAGAGCACTGTGATCGAGGTGGAGGACATCCCTGCCCTGCTGAGGGACGTGGCGCGCTTCGCCGAGGCCGTGGACAAGCTCAAGGATGTCGTGCTGGCTGAGGGTAAGAGGCAGACCCCCGAGCAAAGAAAGAAAGAGAGAGAGGGGTCCAAACATTTTGGAGATTTTCTATTGGAGCTAACTTTGTATATCCGCTTCCTGTGCTCTAATCAGCATGAAATATTATGAAATACTGTCTGTTTTCACGTCGGGGCAGACAAAATACATCTTTGTGTCATTGTGGAGACAGGTATGTTTATTCTCACGGGGGAGGAGGGAGGGGGAGTTCTCAAGCAGGACAATGCTGTTTTTGGTGACTTTTGACAGCTTCTCACGAGCGATCCGTCGGAAGGCCCTCCTGTCCATCTTACATCAGCCCAAACACGTGTGCTTTATGTGAGTGACAGCAGCGGCGGGCGGAGCCTGCGTGTGCAGCTTCCTCTCTCCGAGCTGACGAGTGCGCTTCCGCTGCGCCCACAGACGCGACCGCGCTCTTGTCTCCTGCAGGAAGCCAGCTTCTTGTTTACTGCAGCCGTGTTCGTGCACTCTGTGCCCCTCCTGCACGACGCAGCCGAGCCTGAAACGGCCTGCGATGGAGCAGAGCCCCGCAGTGGACCGGCTTTACACAAGCAAAACGTCCCGGTCCGTCATCCAGCTTTCTTCGTAATCTAGTTACAACATATTTATTTATGGCAGATCCTGAAATATTTTTCTGTCTCCTGCTATCTTTTGTTAAGTCACGCTCTCCACCCATGTTGGCTTTCTAAACAGGAAGCCATGATGGATAACTCGGAGACTGAAAGGCCTCGTTGAACACTTCCTCCTCTGACTGGTTGACCTACATCACCGTCACTCTGACTCTCATAATTCTACTCCTACTACAAAGCTCTTTATTTTATTGTTATGGTACCACTTTGGGGTTTTTCTTTAGTTTTCACTTGCGATCAAGGTGACCTGCCTTCGTGAGCCACAGGAAGCAGATACAGCAGACTGCCAGAGCTGAAGACTAATCTTGCAAATCTTGAGAAAGGGCCACATCCTCTGTGGCACTGCTGCAAAACTGTTCCTTTCTGGGTCACCTGTTGCTCCTCCGCCATTGGCTGAATTCGTCTGACAGACTGTGGGAGAATGAAGGTTCAGCTGCTGCCTTGGCTCCTCCAGCTGCAGGCTGCGCTAGGTAGAGAAAGGGGGGTTGCTTAAATGCGTGAAGAACACAATTAAGCAGGCTGTAGTGACTTCACTGGGATTAAAGCTGACCTTTTGTTTACTTTAGTCACACTGACTGCACTTTGTTTTGCAACACCTTGTGACCAGGGAATTTGTCTGCTTTTTAGCCGAAAGGGAAATAAAGCGATTGCCGTCACTCAGCTGGCTCATAAATGTGCTGTCTTGGCTTTTTTGGTTGTGAACTTAAGCTAGAAAGCTGGGGTTTTTTTGTTTTGTCTTTTTGTTCCGTCGAGATTCCCTTTAAAATATTTGCTTTTTTTTTCTCATTACAAAGCACTTTGAGCTGAAAATGTGCTGTATGAATTAAATTGCCTTTACAATCACAAGCTTTAATGTACTTTATTAGTACTGTATGCGAATTGGAAGGAACTGATGCATCTTGAGGAAAAAAAAACAAAATAATTTTCTTTGCATTCTAGATTTATAGCTCAAAGCAGTTTCTCCATCAGCTATGAGCAGCTTCCCTGTCGGCGTTACAAAAATTGTCATTTTCACACATCTTGGGTTTGCCTGTAGGCCACATGATAATCGGTCTCATCAGAGCAACTTCTTCTTCTTTGTTGTGTCCTCAACATGAATTGTGGAAAACTCCTTGATGATTTCGTCTTTCTACTCTCTGATAAAGGTCAGACTTTACAGTCGTCATATTGACGGATTGTCCCGATAACCGTGGGAATTAATGCTCCTCCTTGTCGGACCTTTCAGCTCAGCTGGAGATAATTGAACAGAATGCTGTTTATTTTGTTATTTATGCTAATCGGTTAATTCATGTCTCATTTCCTGTTGATCATGAGATTTTAGAGAAGCTCCAGGTCGGTTTGCCTCTTGATGGCCCCGTTTTCATGCCAGACTGCTGCTATTTTATCCCAGCCTACTTTCATTTCCTACACACAAGCCAACCATTTTGTACCAGCACACTTGCCAGTATCAATTCATTTTTCTGGATAGTTGGGTATAAATATATATGTACTGCAGTGAAATATTGAATCCAACTGTATATTTTCTACCAATCTTGTACTGCATCTTGTTTTCAATGATTCTGATCCCTGTTTGGTTCGACTGACGGATTATAATCCCTAATCAGACGAGAATAACTGAGTCACCTCCCGCTGGTGGATATTATTCACATCCAATGTTTCCTCACAGCAGAAAGTAAAAGTAGAAAATGGATTTGGAGTGGAACAGCCAGCATCTTTTTAGAGCTAAAAATATTTCAATGTTTTTCATTTTTCTATTTTGTCTTATTGGCTTTAAACCAAAATCCCAATCAGAGATAAAATGTCATTTACCGCATTGCTAACGTTTACCAGAATGAATTTTTAAATCTCTTTTGGTTTAGAGTCTAAACGTTTCCACATTAGTCTCAGCTAGACCGGTCACAACAAATTTTGCTGCACAATAAATTGTCCTAGAACGCAACTTTTAGTAATATTTGAAGCCAATGGTAATGACATAAGAATACAAGAATGTCTATCAAAGACAAACTAAACACTTGACCAGGAAGATAATATTTTAAATATCCAAAATAAAACACAGCAACCAAAAACAAGAAATAAAACAGGAATAAAACCCATACATAACCGAAACCATAAATAAAATGGATTATCAAATCTCTGTAAACAAAATTGAACTTGAAAAAATATTCAGAATCCAAATTATCAAACACATTTTTGTGATTAATGTGATTAAAGAGGATTGGTCTCAACAGCCAGAGGGAAGGAAATGTACTTTTATGATGAAGTTTAAGGAAGAAAGCTGCTTCAGCAGCAGCTGGGTAGTATTGCGACCTGACAATATTAATCTGTAATTAAGCTCTGCTTAATCCATATAACGCACAGGATGACAGGACAATGGTTTATACTCCCATTTAAAGATGGGAACTAAATGATGGGAACTAATGTAGGGAACTAAAGGCTCTCTGCTGCAATGTGGATATTTTTCCATTTTTACAGTGAATATAAAACCAATAATCCTCCTGCTTGCATCTCTTCTTTTTACGGTGTACATTTACATCATGGAGCAGCAATAGTTAAAGCCTTTACCAGATTTAAATACATCTGTAAGTGGCTCCTTCAGAGATGCTGATTGTTTAACGGAAACATTCACAATCTGTGGCACCGTCTCTTTTTTTTTTTTCCTGCCGTCTTTTTATGCGCTTGTCTCACCCAGCTCTTCCTTCACACAGGTAAGGAGAGCCAGCGGCCCGTGGCACACGAGTGTTTGGGAGAGGTGCTGCGAAACCTGCGTCAGGTCATCAACACGTACCCGCTGCTGAACACGGTGGAGATCCTCACTGCTGCTGGGAAGCTCATCTCCAAGGTCAAAGGTGAGGAGACGGCGGAGGAGGGTTTCAATGTGCTGGGGGAAACTGCTGCAACCTGAACATCTGGATGTTGCTTCAGGGTTCCACTATGAGGCGTCCAACGAGACGGACAAGAAAGACTTTGAGAAGGCCATCGAGACCATTGCAGTCGCCTTCAGCAGCAAGTAAGTGCAGCAAGGTTATATTTAGCAGCCGTAAGTGAAGCTGCTGTTTGTTGCCGTTGGAGATAACGTTCTTGCTTCATAACGGTGTCCACACGTATTTGACATACTCTAGTGGTGTGTGTGTGTGTGTGTGTAGGTGTGTAGTAGTGAGCTGAGAGTCTGATGTTGGGAAGCAGAGAGAAGTGCTTGATGGTGACACATTTGCATGAGCCAAAGCTGAAAACAGGAAGTGGCTTTTTTTTTTGTTTTTTTTTTTTTTTTTTGTTTTTTTGTTTTTTTTCATCTACCGTCACAAAACCAAAACTTGAAACTTTTGTTGACTACCTGAGCTCTAACGGCACAGATTGCACAGCCTGAAGCAACGAGACGATGTGAGAATGATCACCGGAAATCTAATGCACAGGAGGAAACCAGATCAAATCAGTGACTTAAAAATGACTCGAGATTAGTTTGTGCTTTTTGTTTTTTTCTTTTGCTAATTTTCGTAAAAAAATAAACCGGTGAAAAGAGTGCGACGTGTCTGTGCCGTTTCAGGGTTTAGACAGCCGTCAGTTTTAGGAGGAAGTGAGCTGGCAAGAGGCAGTTGAAATCTGCCTGACGTGTCTGTTTCCTCATTCCCTCCTCCGCTCTCCCTCCGACCTTTCTGTCACAACAAAACAACTCGAACATGGAGTACTTTGTGCTTTTGCTGTTTGTCCAACATGACAGACAACCCCGCTTTCAAAGGAAACAAGCTCATTGATTTCACAGAAAAATGATTGAACCTGATAGAGGTGACTTGGTTCAAAACTTTTTATCTTTGTCACTTCCTGTCTCTGCTGTACCTGCAGAGGTTTCACATTAGGCTCCAACCTCTTCCCTTTTTTTCTCTTCTGAAAGCTTAGCTGTTCACAACACCAACATGATGTCTGAGCCGTAGTTTCCACACCTCTGCTACAGTGTCGTTTAATATCATTTACCCATTCATTGATATTCCCATCAATAAATGGGAATATCATTAAAAGTGTGCTGTATTTAAATAACTCTGTTAAAAAAGCTAATCTTGTATAGAGTTACGCTATTATTATAGCTTATGGCTGTAACAACTGAATTAATTGCCAACTAATTTAGTGATACATTAATTATTAACTGGAGTATACAGACTCAAAAGTAGAGAATTTGCTGAATGAATATCAGAGCAGTAATTGGGCCAAAATGGTGCAAAAAATATATAACTTTTTACATTTAAGGGAAAAAAATCATTTGTCTGTAAATTTGCTCTTCACAGAAATCCTGAAGAGGCATAGTTTTTAGCTTAATTTTGTTCAAATTCTGTTTAAAAAAATGTCTTGTTAAGCATCTTCTCATTGCTAGACAAATTATTAATCAGTTAATCCAAAAATTAGCCCTACTACATTACATCGACCTAAAAGAGCTGAGCTTTTCACATGTTGATCAAGCATTCACTTAGCAATGCTCTTGTTGCTTTTTAGGTGATAAAGTGTTTATTTTCTTACATATTATAAAAAAAAAGAAATTGACTTGTTTTGTATCTAATTTTGTACTAAGACTTAAGTGGCGAAATGCAGAATGTGGCAATTTTTTCTTCCGATTAATTGTCAGATTAATGGATTGAATAATTGTTCACTAAAATGATCGGTAGCTGCAGCCTTATAACAGTTGACCCTAAAATATAATTTCTGAGAATGAGTATTATTATTAAAGAGACATTAATTTCTATTAAGGCAGAGCTATGGACAATTGACAAGTCAGACCATAACACTTTTGCGTCACTTAAAAAAAAAAAGCTGTTTTCTTCTTTTTGGTTTCATTTGTGGTGAGTTACAATAAAATTGTCAGAAACAAACATTTTACAACTTACTGAAATGCACCTGTATCTTCCTCTCCAGTGTGTCTGAGCTTCTGATGGGGGAGGTGGACAGCAGCACGCTGCTCTCCCTGCTGCCCACAGAGAAAAGCAGAGTGAGTTTGAATCCATTACATCCTACTTGCCAACTTAAACAGATTTACTCCTGTCCCTAATGAAAACCATAATCTGGAAAGTTTCACCTCTAAATGGTTTTTGTTTTCAGTCGATGGAGAACTTGTATGCTGCAGCAGGTCAGGGAGTAGAAGGGGGTCAATTCAGGAGTGACCTGCATGACAACGGTAGGTGATGAGCTCCTCCACTCCAATTACTGCTAAAATTAACGTTGCGTAAAATCAACCCAAACCCCTATAAGGAGCCTGATGCGACTCCAGCCTGAAATATTGTTGGTCTCCCCCTGCTGGGTTGAATACCACAGCCCACAGATTTTCAACACTCCTACTGTTTGAATGCTTTGAAAGATAATTTATTGATCCCAAAGGGAAGTTAAATGTTGTTACTAAATTCAGCCAAAGATCTTCAGACGGTGATTCTGTGGACAGGAAGGACTTCCTGTAGCAGTCAGTCTTACAACGAAGCCTCTGACTAAAGACTGTTTATCACAGTTTTATGATTGATATGACAAGCTAAAAGCTCAATTTCTGGCCAGCAGATGCAATATTTCACAGTAACATGGATGACACAATGGGTTGTTGTCAAGAACACCCAACTCGCCTCATTCACCTCTGACCTCCTTTTAATGTCGACCTGGCTGTATGGAGACGTTGGACTTGGGGATATGATCGATGGAAGAGATGGTTTGAGCTTCCTCCTTCTCTCTCTGCTCTTTGGTCCTGCTCTGCATCCATGAAGTCTCTTATAACTATAAAAAAAATATATACATTGTTTGGGTTTTTACTTCCTTACTTTTCAAATTCAACTCTGTTCAATTTGTATTCATGCTGATGCTTCATGAAGCCGTCCTGCAGCTCCCAGTTCTGATTGGACCAGATTGAATCTGTTTTTAATGTTAAACAAACCCCAGAAGTTTGAGTCTTAGTAATATTAAGTATTTTTAAGTATATTCTTAAAAAACCCAGACATGCTGTGTGAGGCAACAGTGGAAAGGAATGATTTTTCTAACTTGAAGAAACCTTCATGTTGCTCATGTCTTGTAAATGTCATACAAGATTAAAAATCTTTAAAGAATTGCAAAACAAAAAAAAACTGGCAACAACTAAAGTAAATGTTCAGCACTGAGAGATTTAAAATCTTCTACCTGAAACCACTACAAAAACTACTTCAAGCCTAGGCATGCCAGAATGAGGCTCAGATCAAATCAAAGTCGGTAGGAAAAACAATTTATTTTGTTTTGAGTTCCTTGACTGACGAGCGTTTGCGTGTCATTCCGCAGGCCGAGTTGAGGAAGTGGATGTGATTCTCCAGCGCAGTGAGGGAGGTGTGGACTCGGCTCTGGTCTACGCCAAATCCATTTCTAAGTACATGAAGGACCTGATAAGTTATGTGGAAAAGAGAACCACATTGGGTGAGTGGAAATGCCTCGAGCTGAGGCTATCAGAGGACAAATGTCCTGCATGGAAATTTAAAGAACAGAAAAGTTTTTTGTTTTTTTTTTTTGTCTCCAAGTTTGTTTTCTGGTTATCTAGAAGTCACACTGGCTTGTGAAAGTACTTTACAGGGAACTTTACAATAGTTCACACATGACAGCCACAAAGTTCAATGTGTTTTTCTGGGGGGTTTTACATGATGGAACATTATGAAAGTGGAAGGAAAAGATTTTTATTTAGCTCCCTTTACTACGATGCTCTTAAATAAATTTCACTTCAACCAGCTATCTTCAGCAGTTGTCCAACTAGTAAGTGCGCAAAACCTATGTGTATTTTATTCTGTGTATAAAAGCAGCCGAATGCAAATGCGTGACTTATTTTTCAAGTTTAGTTGTGTTACTTTATAAATCCCGATCAGATGTACTAAGTCTTAATATTACTGTGAGTAACTGTAGATGTTTACATTCAGGGATCACATCTTTGACGTAAAATTCTGCTGCAACTATTAGCAAATTTTCTTTAGGCAATGAGTGACAAACGTCATTACTGCAAGTTCTACTATAAAAATAAAGTGAAAAAAAGTTAAAAATCAGAAATATTTTAAGCAACTACTTTTTCAATCTCTTAAAAGTAGCAAGCTATGCTACAAATCTTAATCTGTCAACACATAAGAACAACAAGAGTAGATTTGGTATTGGCTGTTTTCGGTTTTTATTCTTTATGAAATCATTAGCTGTACCAGATTTACATCACTCAATGTGAAGCAATACAATTCTCTACATTGTGTGGAATTAAGTCTCCATATCCTTCAACCACCACAAGGGGGAGCTACAGTGCCAACAGGTTTTGCTACTCTTGTGTTACAGAGGCGGAGTTCGCCAAAGGCCTTCAGAGATTATACCAGTCCTGCAAACACAGCATAATACACGTAAATCCCATTCTTCCTATCTCCAAATATCAAAAATCGCTACGGAAAAGTTCTGACGGTATAGTTAAATCTTCTTTCACTGATATGAACTGTTGTGTTTCTCCCTTCAGCCCCACATGCCCCTCTACTCCATCTACTCTCTCGCTCTGGAGCAGGACCAGGAGCAAAGCGCAGGGCTGCAGCAGGCCAACACCACTCTGCACAATCAGACTTTCATTCAGGTCTCTGCATGACAAATGCAGCTTCTGCTTTTCGCTCTCGATCCAACCCTTGACCTAACGTCTGGCCTTCCCCACACAGCCGCTGCTGCAACGCAAGCAGGAGCACGAGAAGAAGCGGAAGGACATCAAGGACCTCTGGATTCGGGCAAAGAGAAAACTGGTAGGGCCTTTTTCTGTTTTGTTTTGAACTGTATGTAGCTGGTTTGGATTTCAACTTGCGACTGAAAATGACTTTTCTCGGTTAGCTGGAGTGCGAGGCAAATCTGCGAAAAGCCAAGCAAGCTTACATGGTCCGCTGCGAGGAGTACGAGAAGGCCAAAACGGCGGCCTGCAGAGCCGAAGAGGAGGGAGGAGGGTCTACTGCAAAGTCTGTGGAGAAGAAGAAGCGTGTTGAGGAAGAGGCTCGCAACAAGGTCTTCATGAATATTCTTAATTTATTCACACTTTTACCTCTACAGCTACATGACAACAGACATCCGTCTTCCTACAGATGCACCTTGAACATCTTTTTTGAGCTGTGTGATGCGATATACCTATTAGAGAAGCTAAAGCATAAACTTGTGTTTCCACGTCTACACAGGCAGTCGAAGCGGAGGCCACCTATAGAACATGCATTGCAGATGCCACCACTCAGCAGCTGGAGCTGGAGCACACGAAGGTGACGGTGCTGCGGCAGCTTCAGGACGTCATCAAACAGAGCGACCAGACGCTCCGATCGGTCAGAACGCGCACAACCAGTCCTGCCTCTGCCGCCTCGTCTCTGCTGCGGACGCTGAAGTGTGTTTAACCTTCTGTCCTTCGTCCTGCAGGCCACCATCTCCTACTACCAGCTCATGCACATGCAGACCGTGGCGCTTCCCGTCCACTACCAGACCCTGTGTGAGAGCAGTAAGCTGTACGACCCTGGCCAGCAGTACGCGGCCCACGTACGAGACCTGCAGCTGCCCGAGCAGCCCGGCATCCTCTACTCGTTTGAGACGTACTCCCCGACCAGCTCATCGTCCAGGTGGGGGATTCTTTCAGAGCAAACGCCTCACACAAAACAAACAAACAAAAAAAAAAACCTTACAGCAGAGGTGTCAAATTCCTTTTCATTTCAAGAGCTAGTTGTAGCAGAATGTATTAATAAAACTACATATTGACAAAACTGTTTGAATTATATGGCTTTTGCTGTATCTGGGGAGTATTTCTGAAAATGCAGCATCTTTTCACACTGATGTAATTTGAAACTATCCAGAAACAAGTAATTTGATTTGACAAAATAACAGCTGTTATATTGAAGGTCTCTTTATTTGCCCGTGTCTTCAGAGGAGTTTTGAGGGCCACATAAACAGCCATGGCGGGCCGGATTTAGCCCCCAGACCTCGAGTTTGACACATAGGAGACTGCTGAATATCACAACTGAGACCAGCCTCCCTATTCATGCTTAATGAAAAGACAAATTAGGCAACTTGTGAGGTTGTGAGAGCAACAGGATGTTTTTTCCCCCTCCAACTAAGGGGATTTGAATTCAAACTTTAATTTCTTTCTTTCACATAAAATCCCACTAAAATACATTAAAATCTGTGACAAAATCTGAAAAGGTGAAAGGAAAAGCTCCAGACTTGTTGAACAGACATCTATATAAAACGCTAAACCAAATGTATGAAATGATTTCAGTCACGGCCACAGACCGAGAAACGACAGTTTCAACACCGACCACCACACGAGTCAGACTGACGGTCCCACCGTCAGTGTGGATCCTTCTGCTGCAGAGACGGAGGCCCAACGCAAGAGTAAGCAATGCCTTCTGAGAACCGCGGACGTCGTTATTAAGGCTTTAAAGCTAAGCTGCTATTTCAATGTTTGCTCCTCCTCTCATTCTGTTGTTTTTCATTTTTCCAGGACAGGGACACAAATCCTGGGGTTCAACAGTGAGCAATGACAGCATGGTGGACGCAGGGCTGGATTCTCCCACTGCCAGCACAAGTGAGTCACTAATTTGGTTTGGTGAACAGTTTTGACAGCAACCTGAAGATTTCCTCTTCACCGTTCCACTAACAAACCAATAAGCCCTTTGAAAGCTCATTTTCCATGTGCCGACTTATAAACATCTGGTTTTACAAATTATAAAAAAATAAAAATCTCACATTGAACTGTTAAATTTTTAGGCGACATTGCCAAAATGGCTCGAACGTCCTCGACTGGAACGATGTCGTCCGACGAGGAGACGGATGAGAAAGACGAGAAAGATGGAAACGTTTCATCGTTTGAAACTCCAAGTACGTTTTAGCACAGGATCGTCCTTCCACTGCGCTTTCTGTGGTCGACTTCTGCTGTTCTGTGTGTGACGACGACGGTTCTGTGCAGATATTAACGGCATGGATCCAGACGTGGTGGTCTCCACCAGACCTTTCCGGAACATCGGCCTGTCCAAAGCGGCCCAGACCCACAAGCTGAGGAAGCTGAGGACTCCTGCCAAGTGTCGGGAATGTGACAGCTACGTTTACTTCCAGGGGGCTGAGTGCGAGGAAGTGAGTCCTTCATCAGGACTTTATTCATTTATTTATTTTGCAAAAGCTCTATGCAATTGTATTTTCTGAGGAGTTCTTTTAGACTTTATTTTTCAAATCAACAAGGTAATCTATCTGTGTTGATTTCTCAAACTCTTTTGAGGAAAAGTGGCACAGACTTTAATACACTGTTTTAACGTCTGTAAATTATGTATTTTATTTTTTTTATAAAATGATGACCTCAATCCTTAAACTTTTTAACGGGGTGAAATGTGTTGGAGGACACACGATAAAATCCTATTCATGTTAATTAAATGTAATTTAAATAAATGAATAGATATCATCATCATTGACAAGATAAATTTAAAGACATTAAAGACAATGTCTTAATGCCAGGGTTATATTTCAGTGCCAAAGTTATATTCCATTAATTTACAACATTATATTACATTAATTTAATCCCGTTAAATTAATGTAATTAATTTAACGGGATTAAATTAATTGATTTAATCCCGTTGTAAATCATTAATTTACAACGGGACGTTGTAAATTAATGATTAAAAGTTTTGACACATTTGATCGTTAAAAAATGAAGCATAATTAAAGATGCGCCTCAGTTATTGTTTTACAAGGATTATTTTCCCCACTGTGTGAATGGATTCAGTTTAAACATGAGCCATGTCTAAAATATTCAGACGTTATTGTGCAGCAGTGACAGCTACGTTTACTTTAACATTTTCCATACATCACCATGAGGCTCTGAATGAGCCTCTGCATGCTTCCAGTTTTCTAAACTATAAGTAGAAGCACTTCTGGTTTTTTCTGCACTTCTTTTGAGGGGGCATCAGTCACGGTTAAAAAACAACCCCCAAAACTTTCAGGCTGATTAATTTCTCTATCCCCTCCCAGTGTTTCCTGTCGTGTCACAAGCGTTGCCTGGAGACCCTCGCCATCCAGTGTGGCCATAAGAAGCTGCAGGGCCGCCTGCAGCTGTTCGGCCGGGACTTCACCCAGGTGGCGAGCTGCGCCAGCGACGGCATCCCCTTCATCATCACGAAGTGCATCTCTGAGATCGAGAGACGCGCCCTCAAGATGAAGGTGAGGAGGCTCCCGGTCTCTCCGTTCAAGACGTTTGGGCCGGTGTCAAAGTGTCGGCCGTGAACCGCTGCTTCCTCTTCGCAGGGCATCTACAGGGTGAACGGCGTGAAGACCCGCGTGGAGAAACTCTGTCAGGCCTTCGAAAACGGCAAGGAGCTGGTGGAGCTGTCTCAGTGTTCGCCACATGACATCAGCAACGTCCTCAAACTTTACCTCAGACAGGTAAACGCAGCATCCTGGAACAAGTTCCCACGCTTCATCACTTCTTCTAGTCTCTCATAGTTTGTTTACCGGAGGTAAAATGTTAAGACATTAGATCCATAGGATTGCTGAATATTTGAACTTGCCAAATTTGATAGTTTTTACTTTTTATATCTTTCTGTATTAAATCATTTTGATTAAAATTTGTGTATATTTTATTCCCCTGGATTGGCTAGAAGTCGGTTGAATTTTAAAAACATAATAAAGTGCAATTTTTAAACCGCTAAGCTAAACTTGGGTATAGATGTGTTTTGCATAAATCTCAACTCTTGCTCCAGTGTAGGAACCTCAAGAGACTGTTAAAAGAAGATTGGGCCTCATTTTGCATTGCGTTTAGTTTCAGTCGTCCTCGTTTCCACGTTATCTGAATTCTGCGCGTCTGTTTCCTGTTGCCTCCAGCTACCGGAGCCCATCATGCCTTTCCGTCTGTACAACACGCTGATGGGTCTGGCCAAGGAGAGCTTGCACAGCGAGGGAGACGCGCCCGAGGGAGAGGAGGCCGAATCGAGCGGCACCAACCCCGTAGCGGTCCGGGGGCCCGAGCTGGTGGACCTGGGGCCCGACTCGGACCCGGAAGTCCTCGTTTTGGTGGACAGTCTGAAGGAGCTGGTGAAGGATCTGCCCAAGCCCAACTCTGCTACGTTGCGGTACATCGTTCGCCACCTTCGAAGGTCAGCTGGCACCCCTAGTGCTTCAACTAATGATTATTTCCGCTCTCGATTAATCTATCGATTATTTTTGACGATTAATTGGATAAAATTTGATTTGCACATTTCGCAGATTTTTTATTTTAGCCTTTTTTTTATACAGCATTAAAAAATGCAAGTAAATAATTCAGTTCCTTTTTTTAAAATAAGATGAACATTTTATTGCCTAAATGCAACAACGTGGCATTCCTTTAGTGAACAGCAAAAAATGCTTCAATACTTTTCAAGTTTTGTCCTTTTTGCTTGATTTGGACATCAACACAGTGATGTAGGATTAATATGTTTAATTTTTGGATTAAACAACTAATTGGACAACCAAAAGGTACTTAATAGATTTGCTTTACAGAATTTGAGCTAAAACATTTTAGGAGTTCTGGGTTTTTCTCTATAATGCAAAATGTATGTATTTGTACAATTTTGGTTTAATTACTGTTCTTTTCTGCAAATTTCTTTTTTTTTTAAGTCTTTACACTCCAATTAACAATTAATCGATTGCTAAATCCGTTGATGATTTTAGCAATCGATTTATCACGATCAGTTCGATTAATCATTTCAGCTCTAAATAAAACCACTAGTTTCCAGGCGATCCCACCGACTACGTTTCTGTTGATCCAGGATTGCAGAGCTGGAGGAGGACAACAAGATGAGCCCCAGCAACTTGGGTATTGTGTTTGGGCCCTCCCTGATGCGTCCCCGTCCCACCGGGGCCACAATATCCCTGTCCTCTCTGGTGGACTACCCTCATCAGGCCCGCATTGTGGAGGCCCTCATCGTCTTCTATTCCTCCATATTCCAATCGAAAACTTCCCACACCAACAAAATCGCGCGCTCCACATCTACCTCCACGCAGCAGGTGGGTACTGGGAAATATTCCGGCCAATACATAAGTATCCGTAAACCTAGAAATGTTTCTTTTCTCTTGATACAAACTTCCGACATCGTTCCTAATTGTAGCATTTAGAATTCGAAGAGTGACGTCTCATAAAATTGCAATTAAATACATTAGTTTGCTGGAACATGAGGAAATGTAAAACATGAAGCAGTTTTAAAATATTTTCCAACCAATCTATTGAAAACGTTAAAGCATATGTCAAACTCGAGGCCCACGGGCCAAATCCGGCCCACCAGAATTATTTCTGTGGTCCTCCAGGCTCCAGCCGGCCACAGAAATACAACTTCAAGGTAATAGTTGTGTGTTTACATATTATTTTATCAGTCAAATTAGTTTTTGTTTGCATGAATTACTTGGTCTTTAAATATAAAGGTACAATATTTTACCAGTTTATCAATTTCTGCCTCAACCGACTCTGAGGACATTCATGGTGTGGCTGGAAATTAGTTTGAATGATCAATTTTTATTTCCTTGCTTTAAGGAGCAAAGAAAGTTGATCAACTTTACATCTGTTGTGTCAATTTTCCATTTGAAATGCACATAAACATCTTTGTAAACAATATAAATATGGTTGGAAAACCCAGTAGCTGTTCAGTTGAAACTATTTTAAGATGGTCTCATGTGATATGTGTTAAATAAGATGCATATTTCTCAAACATCCCCCCCGTCACCTCACTCAATCAGGAAAGTGTTGGAGATAAGATGGAAAGCACTGGAGATGGAGAAGAGGATGGAAGCAAAGACGACCAGAACAAGCCAGACTCAGACAGGCAGGAGGAGGGCTGCGGTGAGTTTCTACATAAACTCAAATCTGTTGAAATCTTTGAAATCCTCTCTGAGTAGGCAAGGTTTTTTTTTTTTTTTAAGTTTTGATGCTCATTTCTAATCCAGGAAGTTCTTTGGGATCACTGGGCTCCAGCGAACAGCTCCCCGACTCCGACTCTGAGCTGGACGAAAGCAGCCACAGCTCCGGCAGGCTGATGAAGCAGGAGAGCGTGGTGAGCATGGAGGACGAGCAGCTGAGCTACAGGGACAGCCTGGACCTGTCCGGCCACGCCGCCACCCACACCGACCCGGAGCAGGACCAGGACAACCCCGAAGGAGATGGAGAAGGAGAGCCTCCCGCTGTGCCGGAGACCGCGCCGCCGGAGGAAGACGCAGCAGCAGCAGCAGCAGCAGAGCAGGAAGTGACGACCTCACTGGCTGAGCTCAACGTGAACCAGTCCAACAACAACCAGCTGAGGTCCCCCGTAGCCAGCCTGTCGGGCGTCCCGCTGGCCTGCCTGTGCAGAAAGAACGTACCGCTGACGAGGAGGCGGGACACAGAGCCCGAGTTTGTCTGATCACAGGATTTTAAATTAAACCAACAGAGTTGGACGTCTGCAAGATACAAATAAATAAAATTGTTTTTATACATTAAAGTCAGTCGAGGATGTACGATGACTAAAACGAGTTTTTATTCCACTTTTGTAAAAGGTCATGAATCTGGCAGAGAAACTTCTGCACGCTTTCTGCTCTTTGAATTAACTATCACTTCAAGAAGTTTGATTTACTTGTACTTATTTTCCAGCATTTTTGTAGTTCTATAAACTTAGTGTGAATATCGGTCAGATAAGTTTGTAGTTAGTTCAACTATTGAACAGTTTGCCTTTTTAAAGTGCTGTGAAATTTTAAACTTTAGCAATTTCTGACATGTTTTTCATCTGTCACTGAATGCCTGATTTGTTCTAATAAAAATTGATTTTTATTTTGAAATGTTACTTGTGTATTTCTGCTCGGCAATTTTCACCCAACAGAATAGGGGACCAATGGAGGAAGAGCGTAGTTTCTGCCCCCGTCATGATGTCACTAATCTGGTTTTAGGAAGGGCGTAAAGAGGAAGTGCATGTGAGACGAGATAAAAAAAAAAATAAAAAAAATTCAGAGCACTAGAAACTCCAGCCTACGACAGCAGCAGCATGCCTTTTAAAAGGAAAAAGAAGGTAGGCACTGCATTCTGACACAGCTCTGCACACCGGTAAAACTTTGCTCTAAACTAAAGATTCAGGCAACCATATTTGAATTGACTTTATTTTACAAAAATCAGTAAATACAAATAAAAATGGAATCTAAAGAAGTTAAAAACAAGGAGAAATTCCATCCACAAGCAAAAAGTGGACTTCAGCGGTCCTGAAAGTCGATTCAGAAGAACTGGAAAACAAAACGGAGACGTGCGTCAGACTCTGCAACTCAAAACGGAAAGACCTGAAATACAAATGGATGGCTTAGAGATTTTTAAAATGGGTAATGTCCTAAAAGTTGTTTTGCGTACCTGTCCATCACTGGACCAGCCTGTAGGTGATGTACCTGCCAGCAGTTTCACTGGGTCGGATGATTTTCACAACCTGTGAAATTCACAAAAACAGCTTCCATTTGGGTTTTTTTTTAATGATGTTTCCATAACACTGCTGATGTTACATTTGTTTGGACAAATGTTTGCATTTGTCCAAACATTTATTCAAATCAGACAACTGTGCTGCTCATAAAAGTTCCAGTGAACAGAGAGTTCATTTTGAAGTGAATCTGATAATGAGAACATTTGAGGTAAGCGCTGTTAGCCTGCAGCTGAACCCGTGAGAAAAACATTTTTACAGAACTGACTGAACCCTTTATGCAGTTGTTTAAATGTCAAAACCGCTTTCGGGTGTATGCATTTCTTATTTTTATGGTTCGATCTTTCTACCTGGTTGGGAATTTGCATGCTTGGTTTTGCCTGTCACCTTGCTGGAGTTTCCCCAGTCAGATGTCACAGATTATTTCTACTCGTATTTAATGCATAGTGCTCGTCTATGTTTACCTGTCCTCTCTTCAATCCAAAGTAGCGAGCCACGGGGTCTCCGGCCTGTATCCTTGGTAACTGGCTTTCCTTTAACTTGCTAAATTAAAAGGGGTTAAGGAGAACAAAGGCACAAACAGAAAACAAAGCATAAAACCTCTCGGCACATTGCAACACAAACTGCAGAGGAGGATCGATCAGGATACTATCTGGCTAGAAGTTCAGTCACTTCCTCTTTCGTCATGACGATGTGCTCAGGAACAAGCTGAAAGCCAGAGACAGGATGCAGAATTGAAACCATCGTCGTTTTTAGTTCACGTTAAAAATAAAAATAACTCATTGTTGTTTACCTCATGCTCTGTGATGTTAATAAGCAGCTCCTGCTGCAGAAACTGCTCCAATATGTACTTGGGTGCCATGTCCACTAGAGACTGCAACAAATATCGATAAACAGATTTAGAAAAACATCCAGGACAGGGTCACTTTTCCAAACCTTCTCACGTGAAGCGTTTGCACGAGTGTGAGAGTTGTTCACCTGCTTGGCCGAGGGCGTCATGCCCATCTGAACCACAATGATGGCTCTGGTGATGTTCTCCTCCTGCATCCGCTGGCAGTACATCTTGATGGTCTTTATCCCCACTTTGGGTTCCTCTGGTGGGGACGACAAAACGATGAAGACGAAGCTCTTTCACCCATCAGATGAAATTTCAAATAAAGCAGTAATATTTGCAATCACTGTGCCTCATTTCTTCCTGTTCAAGTTAGAACTTGAATATCTTTGCGTCTTTCTCTCAGGAAAAGACTAGAACTGTTTACACCTGATCGGACAGTTTGACACTGAATATGAGATAAATCTTGCAAAAAAAATAAAAAATAGTATCGCATATCTCAGTTTCTGGTTCAAGTCTTCTTAAGATTTCTTCTCTCACTTGAAATATGTAAAGGATGTAACTTCAGTTTCATTTAGTTTTTTTTTTTTGTCAACTAGACCATTTTCTACCAAGCTCTGACCTCCTGATTTCTACTTTTTTTTTTAGCTAGAACATATAAAGGAAAAGACATTTTGTAGTTCTTCTAATACAAAAAAATGAAGGAATTTCAAGATGATCATTTATTATTATTATTATTATTATTATTATGCTGGCAAAAGCCATTATGAATTCATAACTAGAGGGTTACAAATTAACAGTGTGTGTTTGTGCTGATACTGGGAAGCAAATATAATCTAAAAATATTAAAATGATGTACAAAAAGTAGATTAAAAGTAAGAAGTAAAATAATATTTAACATAAACCTTCAAAGTAATTTAAGAAAAATTTTGTATTTATTTATTTTTTTGCTCAAAATTGCTTAAATAAAACACACAATTTCTGAATCCTTCAAAGTAAATCAAATACTTTGCACAGTACCGTTTAAAGACTGAACGGTAAAAGCAAAACCTTACCAGGAAAGAAAACAAACATCTGATCTGTGGGATCATCATTATGTGCCACCAGCACCGTAAGGTCTGTACGTCTGGGTCGACCTTCGCTGGGCTTGTCTCCGAATTGACTCTTGAACTCCTCCAGAGTCTGATCCAACTCGTCTTGTGTCACCAAATAGCCTCTGTCATGGCAGAGCTGTGGGAGAATCAGAAGCAACGTTAGTTTGTTTATTTATTTAGAGCAGGTTTGTCCTGTCTGACAGTCCCACTATATAGACTTTATCCATCACTGGTTCTTACTTTTAGCATAAGCTTATATTCAAATAATGATAGTCAGTGGAGTCCAGGAACGTTACAGCGAGAATATTTACGTCAAACTGTATCGTTAGTTAATCTGTTATTCATTTTTCAAGCTTTATTTTTGATAGGTTGCTACTGTATTACACTGAAAATGCTAAATGTCAGCAAGAAAAAAAGAGTACAAAACTCTATGAAACACCAGGATTTCCATCACCACGAAGAGCTCTTCATTGAAACAAGCTACTCGCCGAGCTAACATGCTAAGGAAGATAACTTTCAAATCTAACGCACCTGCATGATGGTTTTGCGGATTTTCCACAACCTGTAAGTTTCCTCCTCGTCATCCATACCGCCTTAAATAGCCCAAATGAACAAAATGATCAAAAAGTATTAAGTTTTTTAAATGGATATGACAATTTTGATCCTCGTCTTAGACAAGGCGACACACGCTTTCGTTTACCAACGCAGGGTAATGACGTCACGCGCTGTGAGACATGAATCGCCAGTGCCATAGACATGGCCAGTGCGTCTGCCATATTGTGAGTGGCAGCGTCGTGTTAATTCCCCAACGGAAACGGTATCTTGTTTTGTTTTCTCATATACGGATGTTTTTTTCTGGTTAAAAGGCTCACAGAAGTTCACGTTCAAGTAATTTTATATTTATCTATTGCTTGTAATACAGAAAACTCTTATACAGCTCCACAATGCACTTTGTTCAGTTCAGTTTTAGTTAAAATCAGGGTCATGGTCTTTGCCATAATATGGCATTAATATTAATGATTATTATTGCAATATTGTTGTGAAAAAATATTCAAATGGTGTTACGTAAAATCTTGCTTTTAAAATAGCATGCGCCAGTGGCTTTTATACAATTTTGGATTTACTGCAACAAAAATAACTCATGACTATCACAATATGGCGGCGACGTTAACGCTAACGTTAGCTAAATGAATAAATAATAATAATAATAATAATAATACATTAACAATTTGCTCCGCCCTCTCCAGCTCTTTCACAACATATCGCTCAGCAGGGCGGAGTCAGTCACGGTCAGCTGCTATGGAGTTGGACCCCGTATTTATACAAAACTGCCCAAAATGAGACCCTTATATGTTATTTTTGCAGTAGGGACTCTGGCGAGCATTGGGTCGCTGTTGGCGCTGATACTGTACTTTGTTTTATCTACAACGGTAACGTAAAACTCTGATACGTGATGTGTTTTCGTGTGCGAGATTGTCAAACTTGCTTAACAATGAGCAAGCTAACCTCCACAGCTGTAACATCATATTTCTGTTAGCTTGTTTTTCTTAGTGTCGTCATGCTGCGAGCCTTTGATTAGCATTCAAGGGCTCCCTAGCTGGCTAACACCCCTGTACTGCTCCTCTCTATAAACAGTTTGCACAGACAGTGTACTTTGGTTCGGACAAATATTCAAAGTAACAAGATTATACTTCATGACACTCAAGCCAATATCCCTCTTGCCCTCTGGGTCATGTCACCGCTGATAACCGCATCATTTAAAAACACAGCTGCATGTTCCGTTTGTCATGTTGCATAACTGAATCACAGCTTAAAAAAAAACATTCATACCCTTGTTTGTTTTCACATTGCAACCATACATTTAAATGTGTTTTATCGCAGTTATGTTTGATGGAATAAATTGGAATTGGAATGAAAAAAAGTTTTTCAAAGTCTCTGAAGAAAATATAACAGTATAACTAACATTTCCAGTTGTATGAATTTTTCTGTATTAGTAAATTACTGTTATGGAAAGGGTGAATATTACACAAACTTGCTTGAACATGATATAAGAAAAATCCTTCTAAATCTTTTGAACATGTTACCAAATCGAGGTCATTTTGCTTTTTATTGAATAATGTTTTTCTCGGCACTCACGCTGGAGATTTCCCACATCAGCTTGCATAACGCTGCTTTAAAACGTCTTGGAAACACACACTCTTTTGTTGTCTAGGCTTATGATTTGGTTGCTTTTAAGCTCTGGCACTCAGATGAACTTCTTCAACTTGCATGTGTTCCCCAAACGTGTCTGGTTTCCAGTTAGATTTTTTTTAATTAAATCGCGTTACACAAACAGTCTGAGTGTGTTTGCTCTGACCACCGCTCTTTGCCCCGGGGGCCGCATGCAGCTCAGTTTCCCCCCCCAAGATTATCAAAAAACTTTGAACTATGGACTGCTGGACATGTGCCCTTCTGATCTGGATTTATTTGTTTAGAACCAAGGAGTCACAGCTTATCATTTCTGTAAATCTGCGCCCGCCCCCTGGTAGATTGTGAACCACCTGGTGTGCGCTCTATCTGCGTCAGTCTGAGGCTGTAAGCTTTAGTGACAGATCGCGAGGCGTAGAGAGCTGATTGTTCTCTCTGTCTTCAGAGGAACAAAGTAAGAGGCAATCATGCGCCTGACAGGGTGCACAGTGCTGCTCTCTGTCCTGCTGCAGGCGATGGTAAGACGGAATCAAATTAGGGCTTAAATGCTGAATCTTAATCTAATTTTTATTCATAACTTTGCTATTTTTTCAGTATTTGTATCCCCATTTGCACGTAATTCGAAGTAGAAATGCTGACGTGGCTCTTATATCATTTTAACCCCTTTTTTGCCCCCCCAACAGTCTACCCCCATCGAGGACTGGCAGAGAGCTACGTCCATTTATGAATTTAACGCAACAGACATCGATGGGAATTTGGTGTCCCTTGAGAAGTACAGGTAAGTCTGATTGTGATCATTTCTCTTTTAATGTGACAGCTACAGTATCTTTCTTTAATGTGTTTTTTTTTTGTGTGTCTTCAGAGGAAATGTTGTCATCATCACCAACGTTGCCTCTAAATGAGGTAAAACTCCTGTAAACTACTCTCAGCTTGCTAAGATGCACGCCAAGTACGCTGAGAGAGGTTTACGCATCCTTGCCTTCCCATCCAACCAGTTTGGGAACCAGGTAAGTTTAAATTAACTTAAATCGTATTTTACTGATGCAAAGCTGGACTACGACCTGAAAAAAATAAAATAATTCATGCTAAAACGAATAGACTTTGATAACAGATTTTACAATTTACACGACCGCAGACGTAGTTACAGATGTAAGTGTTTTCCCGCTGGGGACAGTGCTGGCATTTACTAGGTAAGGCTTTTATGAATGTGTTTGTTTTGGATCTCTGCCTGTTAGTCAGCAGAATTATCCTGAAGCTGCCAGCCTTATGAAGCTCTGTGTAATATAAGAACGTAAATGGAGAAAGATACCTTCAAGTAAGTGTAGGTTCAGCCCATGAAAGAAATATAATAATATTTTTGTGACTCAGGTCTGTTCTGTGGCAGACAGTACCGGTCAGCAACTTTCACACAGTCTTCATTAGCATCATTGTAGTTTATAGTTTGGGAATTAATAACTTCTTTTTTTTATCTGTTCTTTTTTAAGAAATCTGACACAAAATCAGCAGTTTCTGAAAACATGACTTGGAAGCACCAGTTTCAATTTATTTTGGGCTTCATCTAGTCCACCTTGCATCAAAATTATATAAACTTAAACACAAACACTAACCACCTGATGTTTGGTAAAAAAAAAATTCCAGGAAGTTGCAGTACAACAACATGCTTTTTGTAGCAGCCAACAAGCACGATTTTTTTTATTTGAATCTAGATATTTAAATTGATTTCAATTGGTTGGTTTCCTGGCCACAAATTTTAAACAAACATGCGATGGTGTGTGTACATGTGTGTATGTGCGTGCGTGTGTGTGCGCGTGTGCGCGCGCGTTGATGATATTGTGCTTTAGCCATGTTGAAACCAGTTTTGATCTGTTTGTCGTCATTGCCCCATTAGAACACCCACTGTGTCCACGTTTCAACCATCTATCGATTAGAGTTGAAGTTGAAGAAATTAACAATAGTCCACCAAACAGATCCTCAGCATGATGCCACCACCACCATACTCCACAGCTGACACAGTGCTAAACACTTGCCTGGCTCCGATGGGCCAGGAACTCAAACTTTGTCTTGCCTTACTGTGTATTGATTTTGTTTTTTTAAAACTAACTGGTCTCCGTCATATCCGTTTGCTTTCTGGTTTTTTTTAACTGCAGGAGCCGGGTAACGAGACTCAGATCAAGCAGTTCGCCCAGGGCTACGATGCTCAGTTCGACATGTTCAGTAAGATCGAAGTGAACGGTGAGAACGCTCACCCGCTGTGGAAGTGGATGAAGGAGCAGCCCAACGGGAAGGGGACCTTTGGAAAGTACGTTGATAAAAAAAAAATATTTAAGTAAGACACTAGTCTGTAAAAGTTGGAGACCAGTTAATCACAGCTGCAGATTACAATGCATCTTAAAATCAACTTTAGCACCAGGGATTTATTTAAGCTGAAATGAAGGTCAATCAAATGAGAAAGTATTTTTCTGACATGCCTTTTATTTTCAATCCTGCAGTAGCATCAAGTGGAACTTCACTAAGGTAATCCCAACTAACAGTTTAGATTGTTTGACCTTGTTTTCTCTTTTTTTTTTTCTAAATTAATAAGAAACTACTTTACTACTTAACTGTTTGGTGTGTTTTTTTTTTTAAAGCTCATGCTAAGTTACTTTTTGTTTTCTTTTCTTTTTTGTACCTAGTTTCTGATCAACAGGGAGGGACAGGTGGTGAAAAGATACGGACCCCTGGACGATCCAAGTGTACGTACAAAATCCTTCCCTCTATTAGCGAATTGATCTGAGCTGTGACAGACTTGCAGGAACCTTGATCAAACTTCCCTTTACACCAACTTGTGTTAAGTGGCAAACATTGAACAAACTAACTTGATTTCTGTCTCATTATTCATAGAAACTTTAAGATTCCCAGATGACATTTTACTCTTTCTTTGTTTCCAGGTGGTGGAGAAGGATCTTCCCAAATACCTTTAATACACCTCAATCATTCCTCGACTACTGATGCCATGCTTATCATATTACATCTCCAATGCTTCCTTTCGTGTCTTTGCCTCTCCAAGAACCGATTCATATGGTTAAGGTCCATCCCAGACCAGTGACGGTCTGTTCTGAAACCCGCATTGCGGACAGGACAGACCTGATGAAAAGGGCGTGCCAACCTTCTGGAAGGATCTCAAAACTGATATGAATCTGGTTCACTGGAGAGAAGGAGACGGGGTGTCCGGTGCACATCAATAATTCTCTTAATCTACATAAAATGATGCCTTTTTTTTTTTTTTCTTAATAAATTTGCTCAGATCTAAATTGTAGTTTTGGTCTGGTCTGTGAGATTTCTCGTTAGTGTTGCTCTTTTCCACAACTGGCTAGAGATTAAAACGGGCCCAAAGCATGCAGACTGTTTAGTTGACATTATTTATTAAATAACTACCACTGAATGATAGCCATAGATGGCTCTAGGAATAGGCAATATTGGCAGTTGCTCAGGACGCCAACTTCCAAAAACCCTTCCAAGAAATAACAATAAATAATAGCAAGAAAATGTTGGCCGACTGTCTGCAGTAAAAAATAAAAATTCAAACATATAAGTAAAACAAATGATCACATAACTGAACCGCTTCACTGATAAAGAAATATTTACATTTTTCCAGTTTCTTAAAGTTTTTTTTTGTGTGTATCATAATTATAGTGGTGAATAAATGCCAACTTTTCTAATATTTTCCTTAGCTTGCAGTTTAGCTAAATATGGCAGGCATAGTGCTTCTGAAGTTGGCATTGAGTTTGTAGCTTCTGCAAGAACAGTTTGACCTATTTATCTTTGGAATTGAATTAATGAGATGAATCAGACCAGCTTCATGTCACGTTCCTGCCCAAAACAACTGAACAACAATCTACCAGGTTAGGGCTTGTTGGACAGTATTTCCTCTCTGAATAGGTCAAATGAAAACAATTCTAGGTCAAAAGTAAATTAATAATTTCTTTTAAAAAGCTCATAAATAAATATTTTTGCTCCAGTTCAGGCCCCGTATGTTTTTTTTTTAGTTTACTTAAGACTGGGTTCTGACTTTCTGTGAATAAATGGTTAACGGGATGCCAGTTGAATGTGGAGAGGGAAGAGTTTAAAAATGTTTGACTATATTTTAGAAAACAGTTAATAGATTTTTAGAGCCTTATAGGATACCAGGATATGAAACAGAAATCTTTGTGGGTGTAACTTCTATATCTAGAAACTATACATTTCCCATTTTGAATCTAGTGATTTACAACATATAGGCTGCAATGTAAGCTGTAACTTTTTAATAATCTATTTAATTCCACAATTAAAAAAATGAGAATATCATTTGTGAAAGATTGTGCCATCCCAATTCACTGTACTGTTACTGATCTTTGATATTGATAATGTGAGGAGCTGCAGCTCTCTTGAGATTTTCCAAATATTAACTTGAAAAATCTGCTAAAAACTGTGCAGGTAAGAATTGCACGAGTCTGTGTGTGTATGTTTGAACTGTACATAGTTTCTTTAAAAAATGTTATTAGTAGTAATACGAATTTATTATCAATTTGCATACATAAAATTTAAGGATGGGTTTTGATGAAGTAGTTGGGTAAGGGGGAGGGGAAAAAAACCTGCATATGTTTACTTGAGTTATTAGAATCACTTTACTTTAATCCATAGTGCAGTTTTCTGGCGGTCTTTTTTATAAAAGTATTCAAGAATGAATAAAGTTAAAGATGCAACTGCTAACTCCTGGATTCACAAGAGATACACACTGAAAATGTCCAGTAATGCAAGTTTTCAGTGAGTTCCTGGCTGCAGTTCCCCCACATGCCTGCAGATGGAGCCAGAGCTTCCTTTATCAGCACCAACCAGGCAGCAGCAGCGGGAGCTGCTCAGTAGGCAGCAGCAAGTGCAGCCAAGACGAGCGGACTCTGCGCTGCTTCGTGAGGGAACACCGCACTGATGAGGGGACCGTCGCTGAGAACCGTCTCACATTACTCCTGGTGATTACCGTGACACATCCATCAACGCGTCCCTCCGCCTTCCGCCGGGATTTCACCGCCGCTGAGAGGGTCTGTCTTTCGGAGGACGTGCTTGTTTTCTTTTTCCTCCGGGAAGCTGAATGGAAGCAGCAGCCGAGGGAGCGGTCGGGCTGTCGGAGGCCGGGGAAGGGAGCCCTCTGTCCGGAGCCACAGCATCCGATGATGGGGAGACGGTTGTGGGAGTCAGCTACGGGATGGACGCCGCAGACATGGGTATTTTATCACGTATTCATTAACCTCCATTCCTCTTTAATGTTCGTTTATTTTCCTCCTTCTTATTGTTATTTGTTAGATTTTCTCTTTCTGCTGCTGTGAGCAGAAAGTCCCGACTCATCTCTGCTAGCCTCAGGAACTGGAAAGCTAAGCTAGTAGCTTGGTAATGGGTGAGCAGAGCAGGTGAAGTTATGAACATGCAGTTCTTGGCACTGGGGAGCGTGTTGTCTGCGTGTCCTGAGCGGCTAGAAACACAACGAATCACGGACAAGATTAGACAAGCAAATGGGCGTTATTATATATGTATGAGCTGATAAATGTACTAGTAAGCTGGGGGAAATAAAAACTAGACAGAGGCGTTGCTAGGATATTAGACCACCTCTCTAACAGAGACAGCATGTTTCGTTCTGGTGCTTCTTGTTAATTAGAAAAATAATAAATAAAAATATACATATATATAAATGAAGACTTTTCTATTTGATTTTGAGAAACATGAACTGTAAAAACCACTTCATTAAAAACAAACCCAATTTGTGTCATTTTTCCAGATTCACTACAGGGTGAAATATGCCCTGCTTTGATTTAACGCAACAGGTTTGGGTTTGAATTTGAGCCATGGGGTTAGGCTTTCAACCCAAAAGACTGATGAAGTCAAATTAATTGATTTTATCCACCTTACCATGTACATCCTTAATTCTTGCAGGATTGCTGGTGGATGCACACTTATATGTTCAATGTTGTTGAGAGCGTCTCAGGTGCAAGTTGGAAAGCATTCCAACCTTCCCAGTTGGAGGTGTTGCTGTTTTTCTGACGTCTGAGTATGAAGTCAAAAGTGACAAATTATGTTTTTGCACGGTGGAAGGAGGACAGAGTATCCAGAAAGAACGAATGTATACACAAGGAGATCATGCAGACCTCACACCGAAGGTCCTGGATCGTCTTTCAGGGAGACAACAGTGTGGACAATTGCGCCACCCTCCCTGAAAATGGATGATTTTCATGTTTTTTTACACCCCAACAAAAAAAGAAAGCGAGCTGTGGTGTAATGTCACAACAATATTAACCCAAGATTTTGGTGAAATAACCCCCTCCGCCCCCCTTTCCCCAGCGGTTTGTACATTGTAATATATGGTGGGTTTATTGGGGGTTAGGGTTAGGGTTTTATGGTTACTTCAGCCAGGAAAAACCGAAGCTAATGTACACTTTACAGGTATACTGTAAAAAAAATATATAGAAGGGGTTTGCTCACGACAGCCAGCTGGAAACACAAGAAAAACCGACAAACGGCTGCTCACGGTAGAAAAAGCAGCTCCTTGAAGAAGAAAAACCAACGTAATCCTTAATTAAATGTAAGCTGTGACTTTACCATCCACCACAATTCTTGCATATCGTTCCTCTACTTCTGTAATCCTCTTTGACGCTTGCAATATTAAAATGTTTGTTTCATTTTGAGGTTTACGCTTACAAAAAATACTCAGCTTCTACACATTTATCAGCTTGCTGTATAACCTTCATATCTACTGATAAAGAAAAAAAATTTTTTTGTCACTATTGATCCTGTTGTTGGGCTGCTCATTCCAAGCTGCATAGTCAAAGTGTATTCTTAGGCACTGCTCAGAGATAACTAAATGGCAACCGCAGTGAAAATAAAATCAGCTCCCCCCTGCAGGGGACCTCCACAGCACCCTAATAATGAGTGCTTGATGAGATTTGGGGGAAGAAATGCTTCTGCTGTAGGTTTCTGACTTCATTTACGTACTATGCATGTTTGTCAGGTATCAGGTGAAATCATGAGAAGTCAGGTCTGCTTGTGCTCAATTCAACGAACAGAAGCAAACGATGCATTTGTTTTGCCATGAGAGAAGACCAGATTTTAACAGTTTTATATTTAATAGCTGTGTAGATAATAATCCTTGGTTTATTGTAACTTCTAATTCGAAAGGAAGACAAATCAGTTTGTTGCTGTTGATGTTTGGCCGCTCTTAGCGACAGAGTTGGAGGAGTTAATTTGAAATGAGTGTTCCCCAAGGTTCGTCTTAGCATTGTTTATTCATCCGAAAGCCATCTTGGATGTCTGAGGCAGGGGTGAAAGTAAGGGGGTACGGCAGGGTACTGCGTACCCCTAAAAGATTTAGCAGGGGTACGCAGTACCTGCAAGAGAGGCTCAAAGACGTGACGCCCAATTTTTTTGTCCGGCTCTACTTTTTACAGTTAAAAAAAGGTTTAAACTCATAAAAAGAAACCATAAATATGTAATATATCTCCCACATAAACACTTTATTGAACATTTCAAAAGCTGTTCTTTTTTGGCCATTTTTGGGGTCTTTGAAGGGTCAAAATGTCATGCGGTGCGACTGTCCAAACTCAATTACTGTTTCAAAAATGTCTTTAAAATTACATTAAATCTGTTCAAATACATTTTCTTTCCTGTTTGGCATGATTTTCAAAGTCTTTTCTTCATCCTGTACAAATTTTCAAAGCATTTTTAGTTATAATTCCATTATAACATTTAAACAAACTTTGTCCGAAAATGTCATTTAACAAAATATCATGCGGTGCGACCAACAAGAAATTCCCATTTTTGGACTTAAATTTTGAAATCCAGTCAAAAACAGGAGGTTGAATCATCCAACAGTCTGCCAAGAATCACTGGAGACAGCAAACAGGTTTGTTTATTTTTCTTAAATTTCAGAAAAAGTGTCACTTTTAGCAGTAGGTATGTAGTTGCCATATTNTATATATATATATTTTTTTTTTATTTATTTTTTTTGTCATAGTTCCCCTAAGAATTTAAAACTACTTTCACCCCTAGTCTGAGGTCCGTCTGAAGTATCTGAAATAAACTGTCACCCTCTGGATGAAGAAAACTTGCCATGATGTTCAAAAATATCCAGAAACCACCAACGATCAAGCCAGCCGCAAACTGGAAGTGGTTGAAATACCAGTGTCACAATCTGCACGCAAGTAAACCCTGTTACAAAAATTCAGACCCAAAAGCAATGGTGAAGTTTGAGGCTAATAATCATCCAAATAGGTTCTGGTAGAAGGTTTTGTGCTCAGAGGATTGAGCTATTGGGGCCAGATTCTCAAAGTATGACAAGAGCCAAAGTGAGGGTTAGGGTTTTTGAAACCTAAGAAAACACTGTCCCAGCTGTCAGGCATGGTGGTGGTAGAATCATTCTGTGGGCTTGTTTCACTGTCTGTGCCACGTTTGATGTTTGGCTGGTAAAAACAAGCCCCATATTTTACGCTTTGCTTCGTACGGAGGATCCGAACCTTCGGCTAGTGAGAAACGATCGCTTGCTGGAGGCGTGGATTCTGTTGAAGTTTGAAAAGATTGGATCTGATTTTACCTCATTGGTAACATTAGGCCATGATGTATGTAGTGCGCTAGCTAGCTCGATTGCGAAGGAAGCTACACTACGAAGCCTAGCCAAGATTACATGCGCTGTAAACCACCATCCCTCACTGTGAAGAGATAAATGCCAAGCCGAATGATATCTAATAAAATGTCTTAAATGTTCCTCTTGCTTTGACTTTAATTTGTCAATGTTTGGACGCGTGGCCAACACGGACTAAATCCGTTCACTTCTTCCGCTGCCATTGCCGAACTACAGTCAGGCTGCAATTCTAAAACAGTGAATAATCTGTCATTCACGTCTCCTCCTTGTCTTTGCTGATTGGCCCGGTTGAAGTTCAGCCAGAGAAAGGGAGCTCAGTTGGAGAAATCTCAGACGGAGCCCAGAAGGGAGATGAAAATCGAGTGGAATTGCGTAGGAAGGTAACAGCCGGGCTAATTTTATATGCTAAGGGCCTGAGTACTCTCATTAGTGGAAGTGAGAATTGACAAATGTAGACCATAAGTCCTTGCTGTTATTTCAGTTCTCAGAGGTGATTCTGTGAAAATGTACAAAGACTTTCTGGACTTTGAATTAACTCCACTCATCATCCTGACTCCAGTAGGCTCTCGGTGACTCACAAGGTTTAAATATTTATATATACCAAAGATTGGAAATCCTTTGCTTAAATATTTTAGAAAACATTGTGGATGACTGCGTTAGATTTTTCTTTTTCTTAGGTGTCAACATCAAGAGGTTTAATCTCTTATTCCTGGAGCTGTAGTTGGATAAAAACATCCTTTAGCCCCAGGTACCATTTTAACTTCTCCATTGTTAAAATCATACCCAAGTGCTTTATAAAGATAATTTTTGGCACTGATAGATATTTCGTCTATAGGACAGCCTTTGGTTTGTAAAGATATATATGATTCTGAACATTAGTAGAGTCTGAACCTTTTTGTCACATGCGCCAAAAACATCAAGTCAAAAGGACTCATGTAAAAATATATACATAATTTTTTTTAACTAAAACTTTTTTTAACTGTGCCTCACTCAGCTAAAAATTAGTTTTTCTTTTCAATATTTTAACAAAAAAAATAGTTTGATGTTTTGTTGTAAAGAGATGTGAAAGTTGCTACGTCATTTAAATAAAGACATTGAGTTTGCAAATTCTATTCACCTCTGCTGAAGAAAATACTAAAATCTTTAGTCTAATATCTCAACTATAAGAGTAAAAGTCACTGGATAGGCCTTGACTCTGTCCAAAAGGCCTATCTAGTAGCTTTTTGGAACATCTGAGCATATTGTTTTTAACGTCAACCTCGTAACACAGTAGAGGCATTTTTAATACATCAATGTGCTGTCCAACATCCTTGTAGTAATCCTCAAAAGGCTATTAGCACTTTTTTTTTTGAAAGTGAAAGACACATGAAGTTTCCTTACAAAGTGTTAAGCTGCACTTACAAACAGGTTTATACTGTACATGTGTGCAATGTTGTTTAATATTACAGCTCATCACAATACTTTGGACCAAAGGATTACTATGGCTTTGTGAGTTAAACTTGCAGAAACGTGGTGAGGCAGCGAGTCTTGACAGGAAGCAGACAGCTTGATAGTCCCTGTAAAGCCTGGTAGAAACCAGCCCCTTGGTCTACGCTTCACTTCGTACAAAGGGTCTGGATCCTCGGCTACTAATATACGCTTGCTTGCAGGAGCCCTGGATTCTGTTGAAGTCTTAAATTTCCACCAATCACTAACATTTGGACGTGACGTATGTAATGTGGCAGTTCAACGCTAACCCTTAACAAGCATCTCTCACTCCAAAGAGAGAAATTAACGAGATGGCTGTTAAATTTAACGACTTCGTTCACTTCCTCCGCTGCCATTGCCAGACTAGAGGCAGACTACAATTTTGACGCAGCCAGCACAGAAAAATCAACATCATCGTTCGCAGCTTCTCCTTCTGTTCGCTGATTGGCCCGGTTGAAATTTTACCGGAGAAATCCAACTCAATGGGAGAAATCACTGAAGGGAGTGGAATTGCGTAGGAGTCCAACGGCCTTGCTCCTCCCCCACCAATCAGAACCCACAAAATTCAAGCAGTAAATGCATCACATGTAGTCACTATCAAGTGAGGACAACAATCCACAATATGGAGGAAGACTCACAGTTGGCTGTTTTCAGTGAAGTGATTAAGTCAAAAGAAGCACAGAGGTTTAATAAGGCATTTAAGAGAAACTACATTTTCCACAACGCGTCTGTTGTAGGTACGTCTGCAGCTCATTCAGGTGGAGAGAGAGCAAGTACGGAAACGTTACTCTGTTTTATTCCTTTGAGCTCCCAACCTCTGTCTGCCATGAAACACGTTGGGCTTTGAAATCGGTTTGGTAGAAAGGAACGGGAGTTTTCATAGCCAAGGTCCTTGGTGCGTTTTACTGGATTATCAAAGCCGTTACTGTTCATGCAGCACATGACGGGCGCTCAACACCAGCATTTGGTTAACACCAGGTCCTTCTCATGTGTAATTATGACTTTGCTCTGAACGTGTGAATGCAACAGTGAGTAAGAGTCGCAGCTGGCTGTTTAAAAAGCTGCCGGAGTATTTAGACCTCCTCAAAGGTTTCTGCTCCTCAGGTGGTGGTAATTTGTCCCTTTTGTGTTCTGCCAGCGTGACAGCATGAACACCTCTGATCTCACCACCCCCACCGACAGCTTCACCTCCTCTCACCTTCAGCCTTATAAACTCTCCTCTCTTTTACTCCCAGCATCTCCTCCTCGGTTAGCGATTCCCTAAACTCTGCCTCTTACTTCTCACCGCCAGTCTCCCGACCTCCCTTGTATTTTTATTTTATTTTTTTTCCGTTTGCCTCCTTAGCCTTGGTCTGTCAGAACTGCTGACAGAAGCACAAAGATGCCTCCTGTGGAATTCAGCATCCATCTGCTCTCCCCCCCTTTTTCCCTTTCCTCCGTCGGCAAGGTCTTGATGCGCGCTCCTTTCCGTCTCCGAGACTACACTCACCAGGATTAATTTGCATCCGAGCGGCTCGTTCCAAGGAGCAGGCACTGGGAGTTTTGGCCATATGCCAGGGCATGTGACGTCAGAATATTTGACGTAGACGATGACGCGGTTCCTTTACATTTTGTGTGCTCTGTTTTTCCCCTGTAAGTGGGGGGATGTGTGCCGCAGACAGGAACCAAAGAGAGGCGAGCCAGTGGGAGCCACACTTGACCTTTTTCAGCTTGTGATGCGCATTGATCCGATGCGAAAAGAGGATTCAAAATCAGAAAGAATAAAAAGTGAATAAAACTAGCTGCATTAATGTCTGTTAAGGGGACCTTGCAGCTTTGAAATCCCCCCACTGGTGGAGGCTCTGGCTCAGTTTCACTCATAGATGGCTGCGCTGTCACGGCTTCCCTCCAGGGGAAAGACAGTGAAGGCCTGCTGTTTTCAATTAGGATAGTTACTTGCCCACTGTGCAGGCTATTATTATTTCATAAGAAGCACCTGAAGCATGAGAGCATTCACACAGGAGCACAAAGACCGTTGTTTTATCTGAACAGCCCACAGAAAATTCAAAGTAATTATGTACGCGTTGCCCGCTCACAGCCTCACTTGGTCACGCTCGTGTTTTTCAGCCCTTAGTTGGACTTTGAGCTGTGGCTCGTACCTCAGGTCTCAGCCACTTGATGCTGAGTAAAGATGGGTTTGAGCTACGAGAGAATGTAAGTCTTTGTCTTTGAAGAGCGTACATTGTTTGTACAACTTTTCCTTTTCATTTGTCTTTGGGATTGTAACTCTTGACGATTGAAGTCATTTCCATCGCAAAGTTGTAAAGACAAGTGTGCAAGAAAAAAGTTTCAAAGATGAAAAGCGAGCACAAACAATGAAAGGTCAATTGTAATTTAACAAGGCTTTCTACTTCCAATGTTTTTCTGTTTTTCTTGCTCTAAAATACATCTACTCTCCCTTTTGATCTGCATTTCTAACCTTAAGGGAACGTTTTCAATCTCATTAAGGTCCAACTTTGCAAGTTTGAAAAAGTTTCTGGTTTAATTGCTTTAAACTTTTTAGCTCTTGCCCTTACAAGGATTATCTTTGACTTCTCAGCAACATACTGAAACGCAACACCGGTCGGCTAAACCGAACCCTCAGATGTTCACGGGAATCTTCGAATAAGTCTGCCTGTTTGGACCGTAGGTCTGCTGGCAGTGTTGAGGGCTCATAGAGGGAAAGATGCTGCGGGGCTCATGTATGTTTAATATGATCTGAGCAGTGACAGAAGATGTTCATTCATTAAACAGTGTGGGCACAGTTGGCAAGTTTAGCCTCCTCATATTAACCGTCATGCGACGGTGCTGCGGATCGAGAGAAAAGAGCGACAAATCGTTCTAGTCGTTCACGCCGTTAGTGGGGATATGGCTCGTTTCCTCGGTCTGCGGTCCGCTCGGCGTTCACGTATGCATTCCGAGGCCGAGGTTTTCAGGCGGACTGGATTTCACGCCTCGCCAAACGAATCAGACTTTCCAGGCAAACAACCAAGAATTCAACTGAAGCAGACTAAACAGGACTGGTGTGAATGCTCCCTGAAGCAAAGTTGAGTTAGTGCGTTGTGGTCTTCAGGCAGAAAATCAAACCTGTCCAAATGCAGAATTTCAAAGGTCAGACTTCAGCAAAACAAAGACAAACAAACAAACAAACAGAAAAGCTAAATCTGTATCTGATGTGAATGGCATCCTGCATTTTTTTTTTCCACCAAAGTATCCAACCTGTGTAATATCAGTTGTACACTCCCTGGCCAAAAAATAAATAAATAAAAATAAAAATTGTGTCAGAAATCTGTTGTACAGTTTGCTAATATGTTCATTTCTTGCTGTTTGAAGCTTTTTAAAGCTTCATCTGTATTTTAACAAACTAAAGCAGCTAGCTATTCGGTTGTATCTGCAGAAAGGCCAGGAATTAGCAACCCCAGGAACAATTTCAAAGATTTATATAAATGTTCCTATCACATATTTTCAGCTAACCGCCACTTCTATGGGTATAAGGCTGTTGCGCCGCTTTATTGTACTTTTCCCTGCTGCTGAATTACCTCAGTATATATGATTATTGCTTTTCTACAGTCAGTTTCTGTTTGCGGGCAGAGTTGCAGCTAAATAAGCAACAGCAAACCGAGTTAATGGCTCAGTTATTTTGTATTTTCGCAGAAGTCTGGGGCTGCTGCTCTTGGCTTATCTCTGAGCATTCATCTTGACCTCCAGCAGCTGCAGGAAGGATTTTCCCTCTTAAGCCACACTTACTGCAGCCACACTCTGCACGGAGGCAGATAGAGGCAGCTTTCTTTCAAGTGGCGGAGTGATAAATTCATGGAGTGCGTCTTGCTCGGCAGCCAGCGCGGCGCTGCACAGCAACGGGGAAACATGCTATTGCCATATCACCGCGGCACATTTCTCTCTGGCTCTCCTCCTCTTCTTCATCACCGTATCCAGACTGCTCTCCGTTGGCTTTCGCATCTTGTCAATAAAATTTATATCAAGAGCAGGGAGAGTCCGTCCAGCACACCCAAACATACCACTGGCATGCAGAGTGTGACCCTCGTGACCCTTAAAAACACAAAAACTTACAAAGCATATTTACAGACAAGTTTTTTTGTTGTTGTTTTTTTTTTTTTATCTTAAATTAAAACGTTTTAGTTTAATTACTCATCTTAGCATGTTGTTCTTTCAGCAGTTGAGTTGGTTAGCGATTAATCGACTATTGGCCAACAATCATTTCAATCACAATTAATCTGATTAATCATTTCAGCAGGTTGCAATTGGCCATCAGTGTGGATCTGGTTCTGCCTGCGTGGGACGCGCGGCGCCAACGCGAACCCGTCTTGTTGTGCAGCTTTGTTCCTTCTGTAGTTAGAGCAGATTACCTTACTGAGTCACCACGGCTGGACAAGGTCCTGCTCTCAGCACGAACAAAGGGCTGAGGCCGACCAACCCGCTCTTTATTTCTATTATCAGTCCCTTACTCCCTCTCTCTCCTCTCATATGTCCAAATAAGGGCCTCTTTCTCTTGGCTGACATCTGTATTTTAAGGATCAGCGAGGATCAACCTCGATTCTGACACACAACCTCAGTAGTGGACAACATAGTGAAATTACATAATTATGTGTGCCCTTACGTATGAGTGTGTGTGAGTCGCTTTGCTGCAGACTGTTTTTTAGTTTTGCTCGGAAAACCAGGCTGTTTATCGAGACGCATTAAGGAGATATCTGTGAGTCATTACTCCAGACGCATTCGCATTATTAGAGTGGGTGTTTGAAAATAGATCAGCTTTAGTACCTATTTTCATTAGTTGTTGTATTTTTACAATCTGACCTTCTCGTGGGAGGGTATCGCATTCTCACAAACACACAGCTACACATCTGCATAGTTTGAACGCTTTTTTTTCCTTTTTTTTTTTTTACATTTTGGCAAATTACAACCACACTTTATTTTTTTCACCGACCGACACAATGTAGTGCGTAAAGTGGAGGAAATGGAAAACATTTATCGGAAAATGTTTTAAAACCAGAACATTTGTAAAGTGAAGGCTGTTTTCAGACCCATTTACTTTACTACTCCACACAACACAGGACATGCGCAGCTCTACAAAGACAGCTTAAACTTAAACTAGAGATTTACATTAATCACAAAAGCAGCTAAAAGGCCGGATACTAACTAAGACTGGTAGTAAGAAACCTGGTAGGAACAAGTCCTGTTTGCCTTTTGCTATTATCCATGTGGGGAAACAAAGCGTTATAGTTTGTATGACAAGTTCAAGTTGTTGCTGCTGCTAGTCGGGTGGAGCTCTGCTTTTTATGAAGGTGGAATTTTGTGTAAATATTCAAGGTTTCTCGAACGTGTCTGAATAAATCAAAATAACAGTCCAGACGTGTTTTGGATGACTGAATAACATTATAATGTGATATAAAACTAAAAAACGAAGTCAGTTTTCCATAGTCCTCCCCCGTTTTAACATTATGCTTCATTCTGATGAACCCAAGCTTCGAAGCATCACTGTCATCTGGTTCCCCTCTAATGTTCGTGTGTTAGAATGGTCCAGGTTGCGTAAATCGTATTGAAAATCATTAAAAACTCCTGAAAACTGTGGCGCTCTGACGCAATACAGCGAACCACCCGCCTGTTCGTGGTTGAGTATTTGCCAAAGCAGCTTGTGTCAAATTTCTCTGCCAAACATAAGTCTATTATTTTCAGAAAATTCACCCAATTGTGGATATTTGACAAAAAATGCAGATAGGGAAGCTGAAAGACCTTGGCGCAATGCCACTTGATGGCATTTATTTTGTTTGGCGCTGACTGGCTGTACCCCTGAAAGCAGAGTTAAGGAAGACTGTAGATGTTAGCTTCTGTTAGCAGTAGTGCTGAGCCGGTTTCCACTCCGTGTATTAATATGAGTTGTACTGGGTGTTTGAACTATTAAATCAGGTGGTTTTTGCGTTTTTTAGAAGGGGCCTCAAGTATTTTTTCAGATTTGAGCTATTCGCTGTTTAGTTATTTGCAAAGCTCCTGGAAACAATGGGTCATTTTCCTTCCTCTTCACTATTATGCACTGATTTGTGTTGGTCAATTGTATACAATCTGAAGATTATACAATACGAAACGTGGATCTGACAAGACGCCATATGAAAAAGTCAGAGGGACGTGTAAACTCGCGAGGCACTATAATCAGCCTTGTCCGACCTGCCAGGTTCCTGTTTAATGTACATTTCTCTCTGGTCTCCTTCAACTTAAATTTCCATTTCAAAGTCCAGTGAGCTTTCAAGCCTCTCCGAAGGGGAAAAAAAAAATTACGCTTCAATTCCCACCTGGTCCATTAGTTTGTTCCACGGTGTGAAATTAATATGTAATCATCAGGGTTCCTTCACAACCACAGCAACATTTTGTCTAATTAGCTGCTGTCAGTAACAACCAAAGTAGTCATTTTAGCCACTTTCCGCTCAATTTGAATGTGAAATTAGTTGGTGAAGAGCAATACAGAATGGTAGCAGCTGTAGCGTTTTATTTATTTGTTTTTCCAAAAAAATGTATGTTTGATTCGTCAGCAGCAGAAAAGTTAACATTCTCGTGTCGGTAATGTGTTGATGACTGAATTTGGGTCACAGTCGTCCCAGTACTGGATGAAAAGAGCGCACTGCCCTGCACTTGCTTCCAGTTTCTTTTATTTATGGGTCCATGCATCATTTTCCCATGAGAAGCAGGAATTTGTGTCCCGAATTTTATTGCTATTCCTCAAATATGTATTGGGATTTTTCCGTCTTGACCACAGCAACAGACAAGCTGATTCACTGACCATTAGGCCTAAAATCACCATGAAGGGAAGAAAGCCTGAACCGACTTGGGACATTTGTAACAGGGCTTTCAGAGTCTCTTATATTCCTGTTTTCCTCAATCTACTGTGCCTGCTTTGCATCAGTCACCATAGCTCCAATCTGAGCCTCTCTAAGGAATCAATTTATAAGCCACTTACAGCCAGGAAGTATTTATTATTATTATTATTATTATTATTATTATTATTATTAATTCTGCCTCTTTCTCTGTCGCTGATGACTCTAATGGATGGGTTGCCATAGCTAAAGGATTTTTTTCCATCAGTCTGCTTTCTCTTATCCTTTTACTGTGTTATATAAAATGAAGAATATGCACTGCTAATAAGGGACCAGGGTGTTCTCACCGTCTGCTTGGACTAGTTTGTTCAATAAATCAAGCAAACATTGGGAATATGTACTCTTTTTTTAGAGGGACCAACTCAGCCTAAGTCATCAAGAAGGATCTGGTTGCAGTTGTGCATATAAAGATGTTTTCAATTGATTATTAAGAAGTTGTAGCTACTTTTCAACATACAATATGTTTTTTTTTTGTTTTTTGTTTTTTTTTGGCTTTACATTTAAACGCAAGAAAACAACTGATAAAGTTCAAGGTCATGGTTTTATTTTGAAAAATGTCTTTTTCATTTCCTTTCACAAACTAACTTGATTGTAATTGTATTTTTTTTTTCATTTAGAAAAAAAAAAATATATCTTCTTCAAAAAATGTGGGTACAACAGAAAATGTATATTTTTTAATTAAGCATTTAGTTTTCTTGCTTTCATTTTAATATTGGTTTGCCGATTGTGGGCCACGTTGTAAAATGTTTGGACATTTCTGCCTAGTTTTCATCAAGAAAAGGCCGTCTGATTGGTTGATGATTGGTGTTGGTAGCACACTGCTTATAGACCTGTTATTATGTGGGTTTTAAAAAAATAAGCCTAAAGTAGATGCTTAGGTCATGTTTCTCACAGAAGCAACAACTGTAAGGATAGTAAGGACATTATTCTGCTGCTGGGTTGTAAATGCAGCAAGCTTGTCATTAGGAAGTTACCAACTTTTTAATGTGTGGTCCTTTCCAAGAATTAAGAAAAAATGTAGTTGTGGATTACAAATTACTTAAAAGGAAACTCTGCCCTTTAAATCAGACTTGTATGGCATCTTATGACACCTTTGTTTTTGTAAAGACCTCAACTTACAAATATGCAACAATAGGTGTTTCCCTTTATAAACGGCTAATGTTTTCTCTTTCATTTTTGAATCAGTCAGATTTCATGCAGCGTTGTGTGTAAACCAACTAAAACACAAACATAGTCATGACATGAACATGTCAAATGGTTGAAAAATAAGACTTGTAGCCTTAGTGTGGTTCTTTTGGACATTTCCCGTTCCCCTGTCTGGGCCGAGGCCAGAGAGAGAGAGAGAAAGAGAGAGAGAGGAGATGAGAACCTCCCTAGTCTGAACTGGTGTGGTCATGGAAAAGTACTCACCCTGCTGGCAGCTGAGATCCAGGGATCAAGGGTGGAGCAGCCTGGTGACACTGATTCAGGATCAGTTTGCCTTCTGCTTATCTGAACAGAACCGCTGTGAGCAGAGTGACCTCAGTCGAGGTGAAAGATAACTTAACATCATCTGACAAAAGGGAGCTCCTGAAGGTAGCTCTGTCTGTCTGAATCTCTTTAGCATCCTGGAACATGAGAGGAACAAACGAGGCCCTCTGGAAACCTGATGTTGATCACGCTAAGGCAGCAGCAACACAGCCGAGAGGAGCTGCTTGTTTTATTGTCCTTCTGTTCACTGGATTCATTTTTCTCCTCTGTTATCTTAAGAAAACACGTCTTAGATATCACGTCGGACATATGTTTACGCAGTAATGAATTGTTGCTGTTATGGTCAGAAAATGAAGTCTCAATCAATAGCTGGAGTGCCATTGCTTGGCGTCTGTTGAGATAACGGCGCATACATAAACAGCTCGGTTCGTAGTCAGAGAGTCCCAGTATCGATTGGATCTGCGGTTCACAAAGCTGTAGTAGAAACATAAACGAAGCCGAGGACACTTACATATTTAATCAATAAACGAGAAGGATAGATTTTACAGTACTGAAGAAAATAAATATTGACCTGTGTGTACTATGCATAAAATTGTAATAAATAATCATCATATTTATTTTAGTGATTATTTCAGTCATTGAAAACCTAACAATTTTTCATTTAGTACCAAATTTGACAGCAATTTGTCTTCCTAATACGGTAAATTTATGACAATAAACACAGAAATTTTCTAGAAACAAACATAACAATCTCTGAGTTCCTAAAGTTAAAAAAAAAATTCAACTTGTGAAACTCTTAAAAATCTCCATGTTTTTTTTTTCTAGAAAATTAATCTCAAAATTTCTGAATATTTTGGCAGAAATCCACTCTTCCTCTTTATTTTCCTATCTACAATGGCCCTAACACGTCATTGTACCGTAGTGATTTTTTTTGCCACAAACTAAAAACAGAATGAGGCATTTTATTTTTCTTTAAAGAGATTAGATGACCAATTTCAAGCAAGAATTACAAAGAAGTTGAAAACTGACAAAAGTTAAGCCTAAGAATTATGAAAATATTTCAGTCTGGAAACTTTGGGAGTAATTTGAACATATTTCATCATATTTGATACAAGTACCAGAGTTCTACCTCTTTAACAAAGTTTATTCTCCTCACAAACCGGCTATCTCAGAGACGGTGACAAATATATTTTACACATACTCAAAAACAAAGCAATGTGCTGCTTAAGTGAACAATTTTTATTTTTTTAACCGTCTTAATGTTTTTCCAAGAAAAGAAAACGGTAAGAAACTCCAGATTTTCAATCTTAAACTGAGGCAAATCAAAAATATTCTTTGAAACGTCACCTGGTAGGATTTTACTGGCATGTTATCACATGCGACCAAAAAAAAAAAAAGTGATTTCTTGCAACATAAATCCACATGCCATATATATTTTCTCGATATGTTTTTCAGAAAAATCCTAACAGTGATAAAGAGGTCTGGACCTCATCATTTATCATACTATGTCATATGTGAGCATAAATATAAACACTACGTTTTACCGTAGGCTAACAGGCAAATTATGCAGAAAGACTTTGCATTTAGATACAAAATACGTTTTGGCAATTTCTTATTTCAATCCACTGGTGACTGCTGGTTCTTACTGCAATGATGCAGGCCTCTTTGCGCTCTCTATTCATCTAATCTGTCTGTCTTTCATCCACCTCTTTTCTCACTCTTGGCTTTATTTTGAACCATGAGCCAACAGTCTCCCTCTGGACCCACGTGTACGGGTAAGCTGTACCAAATATCGCTCCGTGGCCGTGCTAATGCCCTATTCAGCATCATGTGAGGACACGGACACGGCATCTGTCTGTTGAATCTGGGCACACGTGCGTTAGTTATAAAAATGCTGGTTGACCTCAATTCAGGGCGCCATGGTAACAAGAGGGAGGAATGGTGCGCTTGTGAGTGGGAAAACGTGCGTGAGGCAGGAGCAAATTGTCAAGGACACAGACAGCACTGCAGGTTATCGTGACAGCTCGATGTCAGCACATCGGGAACAGTGTGAGATTTTCAGATGTTTGTATGTCGGATCACATAGATGTTTGGAGAGTAGGGAGCAGACATAAGGAACAACAAGACATGCTTGTCTTTGCTGGATCCCAGTTATCCATGAGTACGGAGGCCTGCACAACCCCTGCACATTGCAAAGCAAGTTCAGACAGGAACTCATTCTACATGTGTGTGCCTGTCCTCTGTCTGTAGCTAGCAGGTAATATACCATGACACGGACACATAATAACCGCTTTAAGTGGGTTTCCCTTTTGTAGAGTTCGAAAGGTGTTTTTGATTAATGAAGTGTTTGCTCGGATGGTTTTGGTGCTTTTGGGTGATGTAGTGCTCGCATGAGAAGTAAAACGAATGAGCTGAAGCGAATATAGCAGCTCTGCGGTTCGTCAGGCATTTTTATGGAAGGTGATGTGTGTATCGGCACATTTTTCCATCCGTCTACTGTAAACAGGTTCAACACATGATTAGTTTCATGCGTCCCTAGCAGGGTCTGTGTGTGAGAATGGTCACTGCGTCTCACTTTGCCATGCGTTGCCATTACCAGCTGGCAATGGACTCCTCCCTCAAGGGCTGCGAGAATCAGTCGTAAACCGAGGCATAGCAGGTCAGCCAGGCAACACGCTGCGCAAGGAGCTATTCATTCGAAAGGTCCTGTTTGCTGTTCCCTTCCCCGAACAGCCTGGCGCCGCATAACAGTGTAGGAGGATTCATTTCCCCTTATGTGCTCCTTCAAAGGACTCCTGTAACTGAATCTCAAGGGAACCTGTTAAAAGGAAATGAAGAAATGATAATAAAATATTTTTACTCCTGCTCATAAAGCATATTGGTTCTCAGCTTTTCACTGACTTTCTTTAATGTATTTGGTAAATGTCTCTTTGTGCAGCAGTTATTACTTCCTCTAAAAGCTCCAGAATATCACCGAGTTCGTTTTTTTGGTTGTTTTTTTTTTTTCACCGACGTTTGGTTTGGTGTTCCTCTAATAAAGTGGCTCATACTGTATTAACATCAACTTAATAGTTTAAATTGAAATTACTATATACCTAAAAAAATTCTCATATCATCTTGACATAATGATATGTCAATATTAAGTTGCAGATTTTGTCACACTGAAATGTTTCACACTATCAAATTATTTGCAACGTCAGACAAAAATAACTTGATTAATGACTCTAGAAAACAGTTTTCAGCTGTCCAACTCAACTTGGCCATGGCTGAAAAAGTAATTCCTGCCCCTTGTGAAGTCATGAATTAACTGTCCAACAGTTTCACCTTCATTTTCACTACACAGATCTAAAAAAACAACTGCCAGACATGTAAAAATAAAAACAAATCACTTAAACAGAGCCAGTCTGACAACATGAAGTAGACAAATACAACACAACACAAAGTCTGGGAATAATTACAAGGCATTTTCAAAGACTTTGGGACTCAAGTGAACCATAGTGACATAGCCATTATCCAGAAAACATAGAAAGGTGGTGAACCATTTAAGAAGCGTCTTGCATCCCAAAGTTGGTCTAATTGTGCGTCTGTAGTACTGCAGACATCACTTGCCTCAATAAAGTAATGTTCACTGGTCAACAACAAGTAGGACTATCGGCAAAATGGTGTCAATGCCAAGATGAAATCCTTTGTTGACTACAAACAATACAGACACCCATCTCACATTTGTTAGAAAAAATCTCTTGATAATCCCCAATGCATAAAAGACAAATTATACTTGCAATTAAAAACTAACACCATATTCCAAGAAGACAGGATCATACTCGCAGTCAACCATGGCAATGGACGTATGATAAGCTTGTTTAGGAGTTGAATGACTTGGTATATTTAGTAAAATCATGACTCTTACTCTCAACCAGGAAATCCTGCTGGAGTCCATCTAGGAAGAAGTTTCCCACCTCAAACTTAACTTGTAGTCTGTCCAGTTGGACCATCATATGAAGCAGACCAGCAGGTTTCACCGCCTCAAAACAGGAAAACAGGAGTGGCGTAGTGGACTTAAGTCATCAAAATTTGCTTGATTATTTAAAACATAAATTTGAAATAAAAGTAACACTAGAAGAAATATGTAAAAGTGCAAATAGTTTTTCAAAGTTCTGTAATATTTTCCAGGTAGTAGCCTGGTCATTGCCTTTCTCTTCAATTCCTCTCAATGCTCATTTCCCTTCACAGCGCAGTCTGGGCTTTCTCCCCTTCACTTGAATTCCCCCACTAGACTTTCTACCAGGCCAATCAACGAACTGAAGGAAAAGTTGTCAACTATTGACATTTACTTTCTAGAATTGTTGTCTGCCTGTAGTTTAGCAATGGCAGCGGAGGAAAAGAACGAACGTGTTGGACACTCTTCCAAATGTTTTACATGAATTACATCCAACAATCCGTGCAATGTGTAATGGATGGTTTATTGTTGTAAAATGTTTGCCACAAAATATATTTCCACATATCTCTGAGTCTGATTGCTTGATTCACATCTTCTAGGAATCCAGCTGGAAGATCTTTTTAAGATAAAAAGACTCAAAAATGTTTTAATCTGTTAGAACAGACAAGCTTTTAGATTTCTTAAAAGGAGCAGAGACGTGCACATTTTTAGTTAATAAAAAGGAGCTCGGAAAAACTGTTAGAACATGAAACTACATCACACAACTCAGTCACATGCGTGTACACACAGATGCAAATCTGTGGTAAAAAGTAGCAGAGGCGTGTCTTTAATTGTCTGCGTTGCAAGCATTCCTTCATTGACATTTTTTTCTCCTTCTCTTGATCTTTCCTTTACATTTATTCCCGCAGCGCTCTAGTTGGCTTGGAGCTTCATTGGCACGCTTCGGTTTGCTCTCCTCTGCGCAAATATGTGGAAAAGCGAGAGGCAGAGCGAGGGGAGAGCTGAGCAGTGGCAAAGTGGCAATGCCTTGGCTTGGTCACATGGACGTCCACGAGTGGCCTGCAGACAGAAGGAGGAGGAGGCCGGCCATCAGTTCATTCAGAAACAGAATCAAGCCATGAGGATGTTCCACCTCTTAGGTGTATTCCTTTTGGTGCGTTAGATGTTTCGGGCCTCGCTCAGATATCATGTTTGAAGAAGTGTTTTGACTCCAGAAGAGCAGTTAAGCAATGTAATTTGATCTAAAAGTTATTTACTGCTGAACCAGGGAAGAAAAAAATGTTTCTTTAAATAATATTTTAACTTTGGAACTGTTGGAAAGCAGTGGTCTGCTTCGGCGTCGTCCGTAGTGTCATGTTGCTGGAAAAGTACGCTTCAAGTTGTCCTACCGCCAGATTGCTCCTCTTAGCCGTCAGCCTGCGGTTGCCTCAGTCCCTTCATAAATGTCACCCACTAAGTTTTTAAAATGAAAACAGAACAGGCTGATTAATCCTCTCATTGTCTGAAGCCCTCTCTCATCCCCCTCTCCTGCTTTCTTTCCACTCTTCCATTTGCTCGTTTTGCGTTTTCTCTTTCCTATCTTCCTCGCCCTTTCCTCCGTTATTATGCCGAGTGTTATGTGTCCATAATTACAGAGCTATTTCAGGGCTTCCTGGTGAAAACAGTGCTCTGATTGCCTTTCCCTACAGCTTACATCCTGTTATTAAAGTAAGGATGATCATAACACAGCAGATGTTAAGACCGCACGACTGCAACGCGCATTATATCATTTACGTCTGCAAACCGACTTGGAAAAAAAAAGACGTCTGTGCTTCTTCCAGGCAAACGGGTAGTTCGCACAGTAATTATTAAGTGTCAGAAAGTTGGAGATTGTTTTAAATGACTCGGTATGATGTGTGGTTTGTTTTCAACAGAGCAGAAACAAATGCATGAAGTCACACGTAATGCACAAGGCTTAAGGAAGGACTGTGCGTCCTTGCAGCCGATGTCTCTGTTTGCTGTAGCTGCTCCGGGAGGCCTCGCTTTGTCTTTGACACTGTTGTTACATAATGTCAGGCGGCCTCTTGCTCCCCTGGGGATCCGACTTTGTCACAGAGAGCACTTACCGGGCTCGGTGATTGACCACCTTATCACACAGCAGCTAACGCAGCCATCTCTCTCCCTTTTCTGTCCTGCAGATGCAGCTGCCAGGAAAGCCTTCATCACAGAGGTGAGCTGAAATCTTTCACTGTAACATATCCAATCAGCCTTTTTCTTTAGATCCATTTGTATCATAAGTATCTTTTTTTTTACCATAGTGATCAGCGCTGACTAACATCAGACATGTTAGGTATTTTCAACGTCAAATTCACAAATTCATGTTCCTCTGAGTAAAGCCTCTTTTCTCTGGCATTACCCACAATGCGCAATCCTTTAAGGCGAAACCTTAAAAGAACATCCCAATTCGTCTTACTGGACTCTGCTGAGAGTTTAATTCTCCTTAAATGCCAGCTAAATCCTCGAGTTCAATTGGGATTTCCTGCAATAGTGCCAGACATATCATTACCTGGATAACATTTGAGACATCCAGTTCAGCCTCTAAATTACATAAATATGCAGCGCAGGGTTTGGGTCTGATTGATTAAAGCGGTAAAATGTCTTTCATGATACTTAAACCACAAATGGAAATTGAGTCTGAGAGCTTGACTCAGGTTACAGTTAAAGAGTTGAGTTTTGACTCAAACTTACACTCCAAAGACTTTGATTGGACAACAATAACAATAGAAGACTTGACTTGACTTTAAGTTGCACTCCAAAACTTCAAGACTTTATTTGGACTCGCACTGTAAACTAACTGACTTACTTGTGATATAAAGATTCAGGTCAATACTTTACACCTACACCTTAATGTCAGAAGGCTTGATTTTACCTTTAAAAACTAGGGACTTGACTTGTGCTCAAAAACTCCAGACTTCACTTGGACTTGTCCTTTAAAGACTCAAGACTTGACTTGGACTCAACGCTCCAAATGCTTGAGCTCTGCTGCTCTACAGACTTGAGGCTTGATTTGAACTTGTTCTTCAAAACCTTCAGATTTGACTGAAGAACATTTTAAAGACATGAGACATGAATTGAACTCGTGCTCTAAAATCTCTTGACTTAGAATCACGCTTGAAAGACTCAAGACTTGGAAAATCTAAGAAAACCTTTGATTTCAGTCAGCTCAAACTTTAACTTGTGAAATGAAGATGTCAGATGTAAAGTGTTTAATATTGTATCAGTTACTGTATTTAATAAAAACCTTTTTGTTATGTAAGCAGTGTTCTGAGTTATGGTTAGTTTGGCTGTCATCATAGTTTCTGCCTGAGCCTCTACACTCCCACACCTTGTAAAAATAATGGCGATCACCTTTATTGACGTTTGAACTGGTACAAATATCAATATAAGACCTATTTGCCTCTGTCCATTTTCTCAGTTGCCCTCATCTTCAGGCCAGCCTGGTCAAGGAAAGAAGATTGGCCACAGAGGGGTGGACGCCTCAGGAGAAACTACGTACAAGAAGGTGATGTGAAATGCTAAGAGATTACTCTACCGCTCTGGAAAACCCCTCGATGCACTATGATTTGTTTTCAAGTGAATTATTTATGTCTTTTCTTCGGCCGTCGCCAACTGCAGACCACATCATCGGCGTTGAAAGGTGCCATCCAGTTGGGAATCGGTTACACAGTCGGCAACCTGAGCTCCAAGCCAGAGAGAGATGTGTTGATGCAAGATTTCTACGTGGTGGAAAGCATCTTTTTCCCCAGGTCAGTACTTTACACCTGCAGGATGATGCACTTCTGAATATCTTATGCTAAATTTTGTAGCCTAGAAGCCAGTCAAATGTTCATGAATCCAGAATGCAATAGAAGAACTCTGTACAATTTCACGTGGTGTTGGACCCTAACTCAGGCAGGAGGTCGGCAAGATCAGTTTTTATGAAAATGAAGCGAAATGGAAAACAAAAACAAAACAGGAAACAAACTGGAAGGGACATGTTGAGTCTGGGAGTGAGACGTGAGAACACGCGAAGGACCTGGCAACTAATCCTGGATCACAATAGGAAGAACTGACAAGACGTAGAAGTTTATATGCTGGGAAGGTAATGGCTTAAACGAGGAACAGGTGTGGAGCTTGGCTCAAAGGGCAACCGAGAAAGAATAAAGAACATGACAAATCACAAGCAAAGACAACGAAGCACTAGGATAAAAGAAAAACGTGACTAATCAGAGCCTGACCAAACACAAGAGCCACCAGAAATAAAAGACCAAAACTATCAAAGCAACTCTGGAACAGGACTTTCTGGGAAGACAGGAAACAGATTATCAATAAAAAACAAGAACTACAAGTGAACACTTAACACAAACTAGACCTTAGCTTGATGTCACTTTTGTAGTTGCTTATTTAAATCTGCCATTTGAAATGCTTCCTAATCATTTTTTTACTGGTTTTGTTTTGCTCTCCAGTGAAGGGAGCAATCTCACTCCAGCCCATCATTTCCCAGACTTCCGCTTTAAGACGTACGCTCCTGTGGCCTTCCGCTACTTCAGAGAACTGTTCGGCATCAGGCCGGACGACTACCTGGTAAGAGCCGCTGTTTTTACTTCCAGTGTTGTTTGTAGTAGATTTTGTTTTCGTACGCTTAATCGTTCTCAGTCACGGAGAGAGTTTCAGAATCAGTACGGCTGCAGACCCAAGAGGAGGAACACGTTGTCTTTTTCCATCAGAGTATAAAACCAATGTTGATTCACCTTCCTGTTTAGAGTCGAAAAAGCACAATTGACCACTGTTTAGCTATGTGTTTGCTTGTTTTTTTTTCCGCCTGCACATGTGTAATTTAACTGCATAGCTAAGAGCAAACAACAGAACAAGACAGCGTTTATTTAAAATCTTCAACAGGTCGATGTGAACAAATTGTTCATTAAAATACGGAATACAAAACTCCTATAATTTTATGGGGAGCGTGATCAGCATTTTATCAGCTTTTGGCAGACAGCTGTGTAGCAGTCTGGTGGTTCTGCTTCAGTTGTGGCGTCGTGATAAGCCCGATGGCAGCGGGTTCAGAGAGTTTGTAGAGAATTAGTAAAGAGTCTCTAGACAAAGTTCAGAGCCATTTTCCTGCAGGGCCCTCTTCCAGATTGCAGATGATGTTCTGCTATTATAAGCA